>NW_023276807.1:168428336-168728336 GCF_003668045.3 Cricetulus griseus
CAGAATCTAGGGACTCCACACCAGCAAGAACTGAAAAGCCCAACACAGAGCATGAAGAAGAGATGGACCTCAAAAAGTATCTTAGGAAGATGATAGAGAACATGAAAGAGGAAACAAGAAAGTCCATCAAAGAAATAGAAGAAAAAACAAGCAAAAATTACATGAAGTGGAGGAAAAGACAAACCAAAAACTTCAAGAAATAAACAAATCCCTTAAAGAATCTAAAGAAAGCCAAGAAAAACCGACCAAAAAGTGAAGGAAGCACTCTAAACAGTTCAAGGCATGAAAGCTGAAATAGACACAATAAAGAAAACACAGAATGAGGCGATGCTGGAAATAGAAATGCTAGATAAACCAACAGGAACTAAAGATGTGAGTATAACCAATAGAATTCAAAAGATGGAAGAGAGAATCTCAGTTGTTGAAGACTCACCAGAGGATATACAGTCATCGTCCAAAGAAATTCTCAAGTCCAACAAATCCCTAATACAAAATATCCAGGAAATATGGGGCACCATGAAAAGGCTGAACCTAAGAATAATAGGTATAGAAGAAGGTGAAGAAATACAGCTCAAAGGTACAGAAAACATATTCAACAAAATCATAGAAGAAAACTTCCCCAACCTACAGAAGGATATGCCTATGAAAGTACAAGAAGCTTACAGAACACCAAACAGACTGGACCACAAAAAGAAGTCCCGTTGACACATAATAATCAAAACACAAAACCAACAGAATAAAGAGAAAATATTAAGAGCAGCAAAGGAAAAAGGTCAAGTAACATATAAAGGCAGACCTATCAGAATCACTCCCGACTTCTCAATGGAAACTTTGAAAGCCAGAAGGTCCAGGATAGATATCCCACAAATGCTAAGGGAGCATGGATGCCAACCCAGACTACTGTACCCAGCAAAACTTTCAATCACTATAGATGGAGAAAAAAGATATTTCATGACAAAACCAGACTTAAACAACATATATCCACAAATCCAGCACTACAGAAAGTTCTGGAAGGAAAACTCCAATCCAACGAAGATAACTACACTCACAAAAACATAGGCAATATATAATCCAACTTTACCAAACACAAAAAGAAACAGAAGGGTGGAATACACACACAATAACACCACCAACAATAAATCCAAAACAAACAAGAACCAACAGTCAATAGACATTAATATCCCTCAACGTCAATGGTCTTAACCTGCCTATAAAAAGATATAGGCTAACAGAATGGATATGAAGACAGAATCCATCCTTCTGCTGTAAACAAGAAACACACCTCAACTTCAAAGACAGGCATTACTTCAGAGTAAAGGGTTGGGAAAGATTTTCCAATCAAATGGGCCCAAGAAACAAGCTGGTGTAGAAATCCTAATATCTAACAAATTAGACTTCAAACTAAAATCAATCAAAAGAGATGAAGAATGGCATTTCATACTCATCACAGGAAAAGTCCATCAAGATGAAATCTCAATCCTGAACATCAATGCGCCAAATAGGAAGGCACCCACATTTGTAAAAGAAACATTACAAAAGCCCAAACCACACATAAAACCACACACACTTATAGTAGGAGACTTCAACATTCCACGTTCACTACTAGACAGGACCACCAGGCAGAAACTTAACAAAGAAACAAAGGATCTAACAGAAGTTATGACCCAACTGGGTTTAACAGATACTTATAGAACATTCCATCCAAACACAAAAGAATATACGTTCCTCTCAGCGCCACATGGAACCTTCTCTAAAATGGACCACATAGTTGGCAACAAAGCAAACCTTCACAGATACAAAAGAATTGAAATAACCCCCTGTATCTTATCAGATCACCATGCTTTAAAGCTAGAATTCAACAGCACTACAAATTGCAGAAAACCTACAAACACATGGAAATTGAATAACACCCAATTACACCATTCCTGGGTTGAGGACCAAATAAAAAAAGAAAATAAAGACTCCCTAGAATTTAATGAGAATGTAGACAAAACATACGCAAACTTATGGGACACTCTGAAAGAAGTACTAAGAGGAAAGTTCATAGCACTAAGTGCCCAGATGAAGAAATTGGAAAACAGTCACACTAGAGAATTGACAGAACAACTGAAAGCTTTAGAGCAAAAAGAAGAAAACTCACCACGGAGGAAAACAGTACAAAGAATCAATGAAACAAAGAATTGGTTCTTTGGGAAGATCAACAAGATAGACAAACCTCTAGCCAAACTAACCAAAAGGCAGAGAGAGAGCACACTAATTAACAAAATCAGAAACAAAAGGGGGATATAACAACAGACACTGAGGAAATCCAGAGAATCATCAGGTCATAATTTGAAAACCTGTACTCCACAAAATTCTAAAATCTAAAGGAAATGGACAATTTTCTGGATAGATATCACTTACCAAAATTAAGCCAAGAACAGAGAAGCAGTTTAAATTGACCTATAAACCCTAATGAAATAGAAGCAGTAATCAAAAGCCTCCCAACTAAAAAAAGCCCAGGGCCAGATGGCTTCACTACAGAATTCTACCAGAAATTCAAACAAGAGCTAATACCAGTACTCCTCAAATTGTTGCACAAAATAGAAGCAGAAGACACACTGCCAAACTGTTTTTACAAGGCTACCATCACATTGATACCCAAGCCACACAAAGATACAACTAAATAAAGGAGAACTACAGACCAATATCTCTCATGAACATCAATGCAAAAATACTCAACAAAATATTGGCGAATGGAATCCAAGAATACATCAGAAAAATCACCCACTATGATCAAGTAGACTTCATCCCAGGGATGCAAGGATGGTTCAAAATACGAAAATCCATCATTGTAATCCACCATATAAACAAGCTGAAAAAGAAAAACCACATGATCATCTCACTAGATGCTGAAAAAGCCTTTGACAAAATCCAGCATCCCTTCATGATAAAGATCTTGGAAAGACCAAGAATAAGAGGAACATATCTAAACATGATAAAAGCAATACACACCAAACCAACAGCCAGCATCAAACTAAATGGAGAGAAACTCAAAGCGATTACTCTAAAATCAGGAACAAGACAAGGCTGTCCACACTCTCCATATCTCTTCAATATTGTACTTGAAGTTCTAGCTAGAGCAATAAGACAAGAAAAGGAGATCAAAGGGATACAAATTGGAAAGGAAGAAGTCAAACTTTCACTATTTGCAGATGATATGATAGTCTACATAAACTCTACCAGAGAACACCTACAGATGATAAAGACCTTCAGCAAAGTAGCAGGATACAAAATTAACTCAAAAAAATCAGTAGCCCTACTATATACAGATGATAAATGCAATGAGAAAGAAATCAGAGAAACATCACCCTTCACAATATCCAAAAGAAACATAAAATATCTTGGGGTAACTCTAACCAAAAAAGTGAAAGACAGTACAGTAAGAACTTTGAGTCTTTAAAGAAAGAAATTAGAGAAGATATCAGAAAATGGAAAGATCTCCCATACTGTTGGATAGGTAGAATCAACATAGTAAAAATGGCAATCTTGCCAAAAGCAATCTACAGATTCAATGCAATTCCAATCAAAATCCCAACACAGTTCTTCACAGACCTTGAAAGAACAATACTCAACTTTATATGAAAAAAAAAAAAAACAGGATAGCCAAAACATCTCTGTACAATAAAGGGTCTTCTGGAGGCATCACCATTCCTGACTTCAAGCTCTATTATAGAGCCATAGTTGTGAAAACAGCTTGGTATTGACAAAAAATAGACAGATAGACCAATGGAATTGAATTGAAAACCCTGATATTAACCCACACACCTATGAAAACCTTATTTTTAACAAAGATGCTAAATCTATACAATGGGAAAAAGATAGCATCTAAAACAAATGGTGCTGGCACAATTGGTTTCGGGCATGCAGAAGATTGCAGGTAGATCCATATCTGTCACCAGGCACAAAACTTAAGTGCAAATGGATTAAAGATCTCAACATAAATCCAGCCACACTGAATCTTCTAGAAGAGAAAGTGGGAGATACCCTTGAACGAATTGGCAAAGGAGACCACTTCCTGAACATTACACCAGTAGCACAGACATTGAGATCTGCAATTAATAAATGGGACCTCCTGAAACTGAGAAGCTTCTGTAAGGCAAAGGACACAGTCAGTAAGACAAATCAACAGCCCACAGAATGGGAAAAAATCTTCACCAATCCTACATCTTACAGAGGGCTGATTTCAAAAATATACGATGAACTCAAGGAGCTAGCCACCAAAACACCAAACAATGAAATTAAAAAGTAGGGTACAGAACTAAACAGAGATTTTTCAACAGAGGAATCTGAAATGGCTGAAAGACACTTAAGAAAGTGCTCAAAATCCTTGGCCATCAGAGAAATGCAACCCAAAACAACTCTGAGATACCACCTTACACTGGCCAGAATGGCTAAAATAAAAAACACCAATGACTATCTATGCTGGAGAGGATGTGAAGAAAAAGGAACACTCCTCCATTGCTGGGAGGAGTGCAAACTTGTAAGACCACTTTGGAAATCAGTATGGCAGTTACTCAGAAAAATTGGGATCAGTCTACCTCAAGATCCAGCAATTCCTCTCTTGGGCACGTTCCTCAAATAATGCACGTTCATACAACAAGGACATATGTTCAACCATTACCATAGCAGCATTGTTTGTAATAGCCAGAACCTGGAAGCAACATAGATGATAGAGAAAATGTGGTACATTTATACAATGGAGTATTACCCAGCAGAAAAAAGCAATGGAATCTTGAAATTTGCAGGCAAATGTATGGAAATAGAAGAAACCATCCTGAGTGAGGTAATCCAGTCACAAAAAGACAAACATAGTATGTACTCACTCGTATGTGAATTTTAGACATAGAGCAAAGGATTACCAGCCTACAATCCTCTTCACCAAAGAAACTAGGAAACAAGAAGGACTTTAGGAGAAAAAGGCATGGACCCCAGGAATGGGAATGGGCAGGAACTCATGAGCTAATTGGGAGCATGAGGGTAGAGGAGAGGGAGCTTCCAGAATGAGAGGAGAAGAAGAGGAGGGGAGAGGAGGAAATGGAGTAGCAGAAATGTTGAGTTGGGGGAAGAATAGAGGAGAGCAGGATAAGAGATACCTGTTAAAATAAATCTTTCCGCCAAAAGCTGCCTGAGCCCCACCGCCACGTGTGAGCTTTACGCCAGCCGCCGGCCTGAGTTAGGGCCCAAATGAATACACAGAAACTTGTATTAGGTACAAAGCTGCTTGGCCAATGCCTAGGATTCTCATCTGTTAGCTCAGTCTTAACTATCATAAACCTATATATATATATATTCTATAAGACTTATCTTATCAGATGCCTTATTGGCGTCCCTCCTTGCCATGGATCACATTGTGCCACTGGAGCAGAAGCAGAAGGAAAAGAGACCTTTCCTGGTTCTCCTTCACTTAAATGAGTCTTCTTGCTATGCCACTTCCTGCCTGGATCACCACTTCTCTACTACATTTCCCAGAATCCTCTTTGGCTCCTAGTCCCATCTAACTTGCTGTCTTATTGGCCAAACAGTATTTTATTTAACAATCAATAAGATAAACATACACAGTACATTCCCAATCATCCATATCAGAGGGAGCCATTATAGGTCCCAGGAGAGATCTGGCACTAGGGAGATTTCCAGAGATCTACAAGGATGACACAAACTGACAATCTAGGTAATGGTGGAGAGGATAGCCTAAATTCCCTTCCCCTCTGATGAGACTGATAACTACTTTTTATGCCATCCTAGAGCCCTCATCCAGTGGCTGATGGAAGCAGAGGCAGACACCCACAGATATGCACTGAACTGATCTGGTATCTAGTTGCAGAGATGGAGGAATGAAGATCAAAGGGGTCAATACCAGGCTGGTGAAACCCACAGAAACAGCTGACCTGAACAAGGGGGAGCACATTGACCTGAGACTGCTGTCTGGGAAGCCATCATGGGACTGATCCAGACCCTTGAACATGGATGTCAATGAGGAGGCCTCTGCATTCTAGGGGACCCCTGATAGTGGATTAGTAATTTTCCCTGGTGTAAGAAGGGACTTTGAGAACCCATCCCACGTCTCAGCTTGGACACATGGGGGAGGGCCTAGGCCCGGCCCAGGATGATGTGGTGGACTTTATTTATTTATTTATTGAGAATGAGAAGTGTCCATGGTGACATGGGAAAGTGTGTTTAGTCATGTTTTTATTCAATCCCAAAGAAAAAGAGATAAAGCACACGATGGTATGGAGGTAAGCAACGGGGACAATGAGTTTCTGACTTGAACAAAGGCCTAGAAGGACATAGCCCATTCAAGCCTGAGCACATCAGAGGTATTGTTCCTTTGTAGGTTTACAGAAAGCAGATGACTGTTGGAAGACAGACAGATATCTTTTCTTTCTTCACAGACCCACTTTTCCAGGAAAACATAAGACTCCAAAACATTTATCTGTGGAAACTTACTTAAAAGATAACAGTGGTAAGATCTACCACTTTTTCCAGTGCTTTAATAAAGGGAAAATACCTTTATGAAAACTATGATGAACTAACAAATACTTAAAATATTGTGGGTGGGCATAGTCAGGCTGTGGTTTTTGAATGATTGCCTGGTGTACACTGAGGTCCTGGGTTCAATTGTCAGTACTGAATAAAGCATAAGCCTAGGCTCTATATCACATGCCTGAAACCTTTGCAGTTGGGAGTGCAGAGGCAGAGAAGTCAGAAGTTCAAAGTAAGCCTTGCCTATATTGACAGATAAAGGTCAGCCTGGGCTACATTGAGGGTTAAAGGTCAACTTGGGTTATATGTGTCCCAATCTCAAAACAAACAAACCAACAAACAGCAACTACTTGGTTTCACAGATAATACAAACATAAATGTATATGTCTATTTGTTGCTTTGAGACAGTGTCATTCTGTATCCCAGACTGATCTCAAACTAGACATTCTCCTGTCTGAATGCTGAGATTACAAGTACATACTGTCAAGTCTAGCTTCTGCCTCTTCCTTTACATGACTTTTCTCCAGTTATCACTAGATTTTGTTTTGATGATAAATTTTCTCACCTGAAGGTGCAATAATCATTCCTGAATAAGCATGGTACTTATAGAATTAAATGCTGTCTGGAAGTATTGTCTGTGAGGCTTTAACTCCTGTCCTCTTCCTCTATTATTTTTCTTTCTTTCAAGACAATTCTGAACCCAGTTGGTTTGAAGCAAAGGAGAAGGCCCTGGCTAGCGAAGCTGAGGCTGTTCCCACCTCAACTTATGCCTGTGTTCAGAGGAACAGACAATCCTTAGAGAACACCTCAGAAAATATCCATATATCAGTATTCCTGTTCTTAATGATAGCCATGCCACCAGCTTAGCCAGGCTACTTTGACCATAGATAACCACACAGTAAGGTTTAGATTGTTACAACTGATCTAGAGCCAAAGGTACTGTTCCATTATAAAAGTGAAAATAACGAAGAGGATGGTAGCCACAGTAGCTCCTGTAAGCAGGACACTGAATGGCCCTAAATGTTTCTCTACAAACAAGGCAGAAATACAAGATCAAAGCAGGAAACAGAGTGACTACAGTGCCACACAGAACAAGATGTGGGAAATTCTAATGTTAATCCTGCATTATGGTGAGGCAGAAAAATCAAAACTCACATTGTTGCTAAATCAAAGTAATCCAAGTCGAGGCTTTTGATGTAATGTATTTTGTAGCTATTGCTTTCTTAGAAACTTTTCATTTTCATGGTCAGGGAGATGGCTTCAATGTATAAAGCATAAGGCCCTGGTTCACATTCCCAGAACACACGCAAATACAGATGCAGTAGCAGTTGTAAACATCTGTAACCCCAATGCTCCTGAGGTGAGATGGGATCTGAGAGGGCAGTCACTAGAAGGTCAAGGTCCTGGCACATGCAGCAGCAAACAACAGAAAAGTGATTCTGACTACTCAATGACAGTAGAAGATAAGTACTGATACCCAAATTTGTCCTCAACACATACACACACACACACACACACACACACACACACACACACACACACACGAGACAGAGAGATTTATTTTTCAATATATTTTCTTTTCCTCTTTATTTACAAAGAAACCCATTTTCTATGGATACATGCATACTTAATCTCTTCTATTGGCATATCATCTTGAACTAGAACATCTGAAGTCAAAATACATTATCTTCTGATTAATAAAAAATAGAGTTGCAACTATGATTATATGAAATTATTCATTTTTTCATGCAAAGACTCACAATCTGCCTACCAATTGGACTGTCCTGGTCATGAAACATTACCTTCTCAGCATGTGGTATGCCCATCAGCAAGAAAGTAGCAAGCCGCATAGACTAACTTTATTTATTACATTTGCATTGCCTACAAAGCCATTTACTTAATGGATGAGTCTCATTAGCAGTCCAACCACAATATAAAGAATACAATGATGTGTTTCATGGGTTCATTAAAATAATATTTCAAAGGAGTCATTAGAAAAAAAAAGAGAAGCAGAAGATTCAACAGACAGTAAGTTGTCTGCGAATAAATGAGATGGAACCAACATGTTTTCTAGTAAGTTAGAAACATGTTTACAAATATATTACAGCCATTAAAACAGGAAGCAACAACTTAGCAAGTGCTGGGGGGATGATTACTCATGCAATTTACCAAAACAAAACTGCAATACTTTCACACCAATGGTTACTGTAGATGCAGATGACTGTAGGAATAGGAAAATGGAACTTAAGAAGGAAACACTGTTTTTCATAGCCCTAGACACTTCCATTAGAAGTCAAACATCAAACACTAAATTCTGTGTTCAGATCTCTGAATTTTTCCCACCATATATATTTGTGTTACTTACTGGACCTACTCATATTTCCAGTTAGAGAAGAAAGTTACAATAAAGTGGCAAAACCAGCCATCCTCAAGTATGAGAGCATACATAACAACTAGTCAAACACCACCCAGTGTCTGTTTATCCCTTGCATTAGAGACAAAGTTCTTACTCTCATTCCATACCTGAAGGTTAAGCAACATGTATCCAGCAAGTGACAAATGAACAATTAAATGGACAAAGGCTCTTATTAAACAGAGGAGTTTTTAGGGTGGACTGTAACTATTCCTTCTGTTTTTAAAAGTCTACTATGTCCACCTTTAAGCAAAACAACAAACAACAAGGTGCATCAAATTTCCAACCATGCCAGAAGCTTTTCAAGTGTTAATATGAGAATAGT
Source organism: Cricetulus griseus (assembly GCF_003668045.3). Taxonomy (NCBI): domain Eukaryota; kingdom Metazoa; phylum Chordata; class Mammalia; order Rodentia; family Cricetidae; genus Cricetulus; species Cricetulus griseus. The sequence goes on from NW_023276807.1 coordinate 168,437,597, forward strand.
TTCTAATCAAAGTCACAGAGAACTATACTAGAACCAAGGAGTAATAGTGCCCACCCGGACACCATTGAAAATTAGGAAGTAAAATAAACTAAAATGTACCATTGAAAAAGGGAATGCTAACTATCTATCGTGTAATTCTTTGGAAGGGCTTAGTTTTCTAGTTCTGGGAAATCCACTCAGCTCCATATCTGCATACTCATGAAGTAGACTAGGCATCAGGCTTGGGCACATGGCATAGGTGAAGAGCCTGGCCCCAAGTCATCTTAGAGTGAGTGTTCCTGCACTGAGCCTCAGCCTGAGCTACTTGGCTCTTTCATGTGACCAGTAGGAAACTAGATAACACAGTCCTGAAGAGGCCTGAAATGAACTGAAGTATCTTCTTGGCTTCTCCTCTCTTTCCTATCAGTATAGGAGCATGCCTGGACCAGACTGCTGGAGGGTCAGATGTATTTGGAATATAACTAAGTCAGTCCACCCAAGGATAGTGGACCAAATCAGCCTAAACCACCACAAGCCAGTAAAGTCACAGACATGTGAACGAATTTAGATAACTTAGACCATCACCTGTAGCAGGCTTTCTTTTGGGCCACCAATCAGCTCTGAAATTATGACACAGAGATTTCTTATTAGTTATGAATGCTTGACCTTATCTTATGCTTGTCCCACTAGCTCTTATAACTTAATTTAACTTGTTTCTTTTCATCTATATTTCTCCTCAAGGCTTGTTACCTTTGTTTCCTCCTGTATGTCCTACTTTTACTCCTTCTGCTACATCTGCCTGGTTGGCAGCTGGCTGGCCAGCCAGCCAGGTGTGTCTCCTTCGTTTTCCCTTGTCCTCCCCCCTCCCAAGCATAGATTTCTCCTTCTGCTTATCCTCTCTGCCTACCAGCCCTACCTATCCCTCTACTGCCTAGTTACTGACCTTTCAGCTTTTTATTAGACCAATTGGGTGCCTTAGGCAGGCTAGGTGAAACAGCAACACATCTTTACATAATTAAACAAATGCAACATAAATAAGTATAACACATCTTACACAGTTAAAATAATATTCCACAACCATCAACAGACAGTCAAGCCCACAGACATGTGAATAAATTTAGCTAACTTCAAGAGTTTCTACGACCGATAGGGACTCCACATGAATGAGGAATGAGCATGTTTGTAGTGTGGTATTATCCAAAATCCAACAGACTCATACATTGCCCTTGTGCTCTGTGGAGAGATCTATTCTCTCTAAATAGAGGATCAAGTTATATAAAAATCAAAATAGCACTGTGGTTTATGAAAGCCATTAATAAAGCATTATTTATGTACTACTTTTTAATGAGAAAATATAAATAAGATTTGTAAGAGAGGTGCTATAACTCAGATAGTAGAAACCTTGCCTACCATGCACAAGGCTACAGGCTCTACAGATAGCATCAACAAAACAGGCAAGGATCAGATACTCTCGGCTACATAGAAAGTTTAAAGGGTATAGGAAGAACTATTTCATCTAAGAAAAGAAATGCAGAAACAAACATATATATATATATATATATATATATATATATATATATATATATATAGTCTCAAGCTTTAAATGTTACATACTAACATGGAAGCAACTACCAGACTATTGAATTTAACTTCTAACCTGTTTATTGCTTATACATTTCCTAAATATTTAAAAAGCTACAGATTATGAGCAGGTAAAGAAATAGTGTGCCACATACTAGAAACAATGATGTTATACCTTAGTATTTTCCATGTGAACAAATAAAGTTAGTGTCTCCAAATTAGGTTTTGAATATATATCTGTGTTCTTGTTATATAAAAATCTGACCAATTCCATAACTAAAGAGCTTAGTAACCATTTTGATTGTGATTAAGCTATGTACAACAGAAATTTGAAGACAATTAACCCCCTAGCTATGCCTGTGCCTCAGTCTCCAGTGTAACTTTTACTGCTGGACCAAGCTCTTAAATATAGCCGCATTGCAGAATAAACAATTATAAACTATAATATAACAAAGCCTTCAACAAACTACAGCTTCCTTCCTCTCTCTGTTCTCCATTCCCCTTCTCTTCTTTCTTTTCCTTTTCCCTTCTTTTCTGCAAAGACTTGCTATATAATTCAATCTGGCTCCTAACTGACTGTCCCCCTGCCTCAGCCTCCAATGTGCTGGAATTACAGGCCTGTACTGCCACACTATATATGGCTTCTTGTGACAAAGCAAAACACATTTCAAAAACATTAACATTCCCTGTGATGTTTTAACATGTCTTGGATAATGTCTTCCAAAGAAGTAACAGTAGAAAAAAATATTGAAAGCCAATTGGGCTGTTAAATCCGACAAACTGTAAACCATATACTCGCCATGGTAATATCTAATGGCACTCACTCCTTTCTGGGTCATTCACTTCCTGAGTGTAAAGCCCTGGCAATGCTGCATCTGTTTTCTAGAGTATTTACCATTTCTCAATTGATTCTCTTATCTGGCAAAAAGAGGTAAAGGGAATGGTGGTTATCAATCTGACAGGAGAGAACTGGAATTGTGTGTGATCCACTCACCAAGAATGGTGCTCAGCAGTGGTTACGTCCCATGAAAATAAAATATATGATTTTAGTGCACACTCCTGCACTGCCAACGGAGCTGAGATTGGGTGACTGGGTTCTGGGGACACTGGAGGCCACAGCAGGCTGATACCCATACATATATGCACAGGACTTCTCAGCTGTGGGCAGTAAGCAGGCAGTAGATGTCCAGCAAGAAAAACATGGTTCTGATAATCAGCCCTCACCAAATGGGATGACCAAGCTTCAGTAACTGAGGTCTGGTTTATATTTCTCACTCTGAAGCTGACACTGGCCTAGAATCCCATAGGTAGTCCAGGTGGGCCTGGAACTTAGAATCCTCCTGTCTCAACTTCCTGAGTGACAGGATTAGATACACACACTCTGTGCCAAGCTGGAGTTTTATAAATTAATTCAAAAGGAATCATAAATTGAAAAGTCTCCCTAATTTTAAATAATGCCACAATCTTCAAGCTACAGTGTTGAGTAAATAAAACGCAAGTTAAAACATTCATATTTTCCAAGCCAACAAGAGAATAAACTAATAAACACAAAACTGAAGCAAATTAGATACCTTCCTTCCTTACTTCCTTCTTTCCTTTCTTCCATCCCTCCTTCCTTTCTTCCCTCCCTCCCTCCTTCCCTCTCTCTGCTCCTCCCTCCAGTCCTTCCTTCCTTCAACATGGTTTTACTATGTGGCTCAGATTGCCCTCAGACTGGCTATCTCCCTATTTCATCCTTACAGTATGATGGCTACCTAAAATATAGCTAAAAGCCCAAGCATCTAGCACCCTTTCTCATTGCCCTCCCTGAAAAGGATAAGTTTGAGGGACAGGAAAGCACTGTCATTTTTCCTTGCAGTATCCATGGCCTTGAACATGATCCTTCTTCTTTGATGGGAAAAGCAGAACATGAAAAGGTAACAGAGTGTTGTTATAACTTTATGTAAGGCCCTAATAGGAGGGGAAAAACACTTTTTCTGCCTTGTTGGGCTTGCAGAAGCAGGAGCTCATGAGTCCCACACTCATAAGGTAATGAAACTTCACCTGTGCCTAGAAGTAGACCTTTACCCAGCCACACTGCTTAGTGCCACCTCCACACCACCCCCACCCCTGGAAATTAAGATTAAAGCCTGATATGACAGGAGCAGACAATCCAGCCAGTGCAGGTCTGAACCATGGTGCATATTTTAGTGTGGGTTTGGTTGTTTTAGGGGGAAGGGTGTTCATAAAGGGTTTCACATTATAGGCTAGGCTCACCTCAAACTGATAGCAATCATCAAATTTCAGCTCCCGAGTGCTTGAATTTGACTCACAAACCATGAGGTAAAAATGTGTCTTGCTTTGCACCACTAAATGTGGGTAAAATTGTTCCACAGCAAAAGGACACTAACACAAGGGATTTTCCCCCACATGCCAATCAATTACAAGATGTATACACCGCTTGGTTCAGCTGACTTAGTTTTCCAAGGAAGACTTGGTAATGAAGGAAGCAATTCATGGAACGACACTCTGATACAAGGTCCTTGTGTACCAGGAGACCAATATTTTGAGTTATGCAGTCTACCTTGAATAGCTTTCTGGTTTGCATTTAGCATTTGTATAATGATATACACAGCAAAAGATGAGAACAGCAGGGTTAAACAAATAGTGATGAGGGAGGAGCAGAATCACCTGCCATTCTCAAAGATATAATAAAATGTGATATTCTTATACATAAAGCAATGGGTGAGCTAAATGAGACAAGCTATAAGTGATGAACAACATGATATGAGGAGAGTGTGAGGAAAACTCCTATAGGGTTTTTGTAACACTCTCCTTCCTGGGACAGTTGAAAGTGTGACCATATCCAGAAGCAGCACCTGAGTGCCCATCAGTCCATTACCCTGTGCTGCAGATGGCAGTCAGGGACCACACACTTCATCTGCCCTCCTGTAGAGAACTTAAAAAACATTTTTTTTAAAAAAAAATGAAGAATAAAAGAAAAATGTAGAGTATTCAGTCCAATACTAACACTTGGCAGAGAAGAGACCTCTGACCTTTGTTACTCCCTACTCATAAATAACTTACTTACATTTGCCAACCTTCACTGCTTTGGAGACAACCTGTAGAATTGCCAATCTCCTTCCTGCACCGTGTTGTAAGCGCCTCTTTAGGAGACTGTTTTATCTGCTGTCATAATTGCTATCCGAGATATGCAATTATGACTCTCATTTTTGTATTTCTAGCACTTGAGAGTGTTCTGCTTAGAGAAGGTGCTTGATAAATGCTATCTGAAGAGAAAATAAAAGAAATCTGGTGCCTGATGGTGTATAAGAACTGGGAGGGAACTTTCAACAATAAACCTGGATAATGTAGGCAAAAATATGCTAAAAGCTTTCAAACACTAAATCCTTTAGCTCTAAGCCCGAGGCAGAGGTCTTCAAAGATAAAAGATTTACACAGAACAATTGGAAACTAAAATTTTACAACCTAACACATGTTAAAAATTGGAAGAAATACCATAGGTCTCCAATCTACCCAGCTGTTAAATTTTTTCATATATTGCTTCAAGCAGTGTGTGAATATTATTACTTTAACATAAAGGGCAGTGTTTTTTCTAAAACATTTATTCTAAGAGACATGCTTACCCAGCTTCTTTTGGTGCCAAAAAGTAAGCGTCCTGTGATTGTGTGTCCTGTGATTGTAAGTGTGCCCTGTGATTGTAAGTGTGTCCCGTGATTGTAAGGGTGTCCTGTGATTGTAAGGGTATCCTGTGATTGTAAGTGTGCCCTGTGATTTTAAGTGTGTCCCGTGATTATCTCCTTCTAGTTAGAGTGGTCCTGTAGCTCAGCAGGAGATATCCAGTCCTGTGCTCACAACTCTCTTGTCAATCGGGTCCATATAACACAGCACGTGGCCCAACAGACAGCCTTAATTTTCAATGAACACTTTGGTTTGTTCATAACATTTCAAAAGTTTGATAAGATAAACTTGAAAACATTCTTTCTGAAGATACTTCAAGGAAACTGATTCTATTTATGTGGGTTCCTGTGAAGTGTTTTTATGTATGTGGGGGGGGGGCAGACACGTGTGTGTACACGTTCATGAGTACCTGTGTGCATGCACATGGAGGCCTCAGGCTGAGCCAGGAGTCTTTCTGAATGTCTTTCCATGTTACTCACTTTGAGGGGTTCTCAGTAAATCCAAGTTGGCTAGCTTGTCACAGGAATACCAGCTACCATGCCTACCCACAATTTACCCAGTTTCTTGGATCTGAAATCTGTCCCTCACACTTGTGCAGCAATCACTTAACCCCTTAGAGTCACCTCCCTGTCCTAATTTTATTCTACAATTTCTATTATGACCCAGTCTTTCAGAGATTCTATGTAACATGTGAGTGATGAGGAAATACAAAACTATTCACTAAGAAATTAAGTACGTTCTCCATTCTTCACCCACACTATCCATTTGCTCCCAAACAATAGGAGGCTGGTGCTCTTCCATGCACAGTGCTGGTACTCTTCTGTTCACAAGGGAAGGCCTGTCAGTAAGGGCTTCACATTATACAATTATGAACTACCCAAGGAATAGTGAGCTACATGCTTGGTGGGTAGACCATCCACACTCTACCATAAGCTGCAAAGTCTTCAGATTTAAAACATCCCAAAGGAGGTTCCCCCTCCCCAGAGCACAGAGGTCCTGGATCTCATAGCAGGTATACTGCATTTCCTCCTGCTGGCCAGGCCAAGTCTGGATTCCCCTTTTTTGCTCAATCAATTTAGACAACAAATTAGGCATGGATACTGTTTGGCATAAGAGTGTTAATCAAACAAAGAAGCAAGCTCTTTTTGTTTGCAAACATACAACATTTTGCAAGCCTAAGAGCTTTAGTAGAAAAAGGGATTACAAATTAATAATAAAATCAACTCTAGATGTGAGATGAGTGAAGAAAAAAAGCAGACAATTCACACAAGAAAAATACAAAAATGGTTAAAAAGAAATGGAAAAAAGGGACAATCTTAGGTGAGAAATAATTCAAATTAAACCGAGACATCATATTCATGGTTAAAGTCATGTTTTTTAAAATAATTATACTAAGAAATATGTGAAGAAGACATACTATGATAAGGTTGTATTCTTGTGGCAACGTGCAACAAAAGCTTGATCAATTTTGTACATATATCCTGGCTAGTTCGCCTACTATATCTCCATGGAAACATCCGATTATAGCTAGAGATTTACATTCTAAGGTTGTTCTGTCATAACAGAGTGTAAAGATACCATGATAAAGAACTAATGATGATGAAAAGGCACAGGATTGTTTCATGAATAATAACATTTTAATGACATGAGCCACACAACAAAGTGGAAAAGAAGCAAGTACCAAATATGTTGAATACAAATGCTATTTTAATACCTATTTTTTATTTTACTATTTTACTTATATATATTATATACAAGTGCATCTAAAATATTCTGTACATTAAAATTATAGAAATCACTATTCAAAAGATAGACATATTACTGCCTTATTTCCTTTAATCTACATGTTTCATATCCACATATGTAGTCTACCAGGTCAAGAAAAAATCTGAAAACGTAAGACACACAATTGGAAGACATAAAGTTCTTCGACATATCCCTCCATACATAAGCTTGGTTTTAAAAATATCCTGCCACAATTATCCTGAAGTCTCCAACTGGGTCCAGTCTCAAAAATGCTTCAGTCTCTGAGCATCACTTAGGATGTGGTGAACATTATCAGAATCAGAATCCAAGACCAGCAAAGTCACTCACCGAATTAAATTGTAACAAAAGGACCTTGTTAAAGATCAGAGGTTAAATCCATTTAGCAATGTTGTGTTATTTTTTACTCTTTTTGCTTTTTGAGAGGCCCACCACCCAGATCCCAAATAAATCATACAAAGAGTCATATTATTACTTATGAATGCCTGACCTTAGTTTGGCTTGTTGCTAGCAACAAGCTAGCATCTTCCCTCTGGGCTTTTATCTCTCTTAATATTTTACATCTTACTTTCTTTCTTACTCCATGGCTGGCTGGGTGGCTGGCCCTTGGTATCCTCCTCTTCTTGTTCTCTTGCTTCCCCTTCTCTTCCTCATTTCTCCTTCCATTTATACACTCTGCCTATCCTTGCTCTTGCCTCTCTATTGGCTGTTCACCTCTTTATTAGGGCCACCAGGTGTTTTAGACAGGCAAAGAATCACAGCTTCATAGAGTTAAACAAATGCAGCATAAACAAAACTCACACCTTAGAATAATATTCTTTTTATTATTTTTTTCATTCAATCTTTTCTCATTTTACATGGCAAGACTAAGGTTGTCTACAGGTGAAACCACAGAGATCATAGAGTTTCTATAAAGTCAGATTATACAGTATGGTTTCTGTTGGTAAACATGTATTCCCTCAGGTTAACCAGGGGCATCTGTATTTGCATGATGCCGGATTTGTTGAAATATACTGAATATATACCATAATCTATAGAGAATTTACAATGCTGTTTGTACTTGTCACCATTTGCTACTCGGTTTGTGAATATAAAATGAATCAACTTTGATAATGAAATGGGTGCAACACGCTATGTGGCCCTGTGATACTTTCACTTCTGTGGTTCTGTGACCATCATTCCTTAAAATGCACCACTAGATGTAGGCTTTATTATAAATCAATTTTATATAGCCTGCATAGGAAACTTGAAGGAAAACTTAAAACCTTTTAAACCAATATCAGAGCCTAACAAAATAATAGCAAATTTATCACTTTTCAATATCAGAAAAGACATAAACATGCACAGAAGAAATAGCTGTTCTCAACCTATTGTCTTCAGATCTCTTATCATATAGCACTGGAACAAAACAGTTGTACTGATTACTGAACATCCAGTCTCACTTCTCAATTTACAAGCTTTCCATTTTATTCCATAAATTCTTTGCTGTCATGAACTCAGGGAATGATTACTGTCATCAATAGGAAGACAGTTTAGTGGTGCAGATGGCTGTCCTTTTATAGGCCAACTTAATGACTTGTTCTTATCTAATTTGTCATCTGTTATTTAGTTGTCATTATGAACTTTTTGGGTTTCATATCAATCAATTTTCCATGTTGACTAAACAGATGGCTTTACTTAAAAAAAAACAAGAAAATGATATTGAATTATTAAAAACCTAAGTCTGCATATACTTAAATATACCTACATAAAATAAAAAATTGAAAGACTAAATTAGAATCCAAAGTGAGACAGATTTCAAACTCAATGAACATGCAAGGACACAATCAGTAGCAGCTGCCTACAAATGAACAAATTGATTCAAATATAGGAATACTTCATTTCCTTCCATTTGTCATGTATAAGAAATCTATGTCGACAAATAGAGATGACAAATGCCAACCGATATATATCACCTACCAGGACTGTCTTTGATATAAGCCATGGGTGTAGTCCCTTTGTCTGTTATATATAATCCTTTTTAGAAAGTCGATAATGTACAGATATTTCCATATGTTGAAATTTTTCCTTCCACTTTCTCATCCTTCTGATGGCTTTAGTTCATCCATGAGTTATGTTTGCAAATCAACATCTAAACATATGATGTGTAAGGAAAAACTGAAATGGTTAACACCAATGAGGTTAAAGTTCAGAAAGTAAAACATTCCATTGTAACACATAAAAGTATTATAGTTCAAACTCTATCAGAGAAGGCAACTGGAAGCTACAAGGAATTAAAGATAGCATGAAAAAATAAGCTAATATTGCATGAGCAATTGTTTGGTTAAGAGTGTGATGTTGTTTTATTTACCAACAATTAAGGTTTGCTTCTTGAGTACCCAACAGTGCTGAAAGGTAGTGAGGTAGAGCATCCTAGGGAACATAGAGTTCCAGGAACAGTCAGTCATTCATGCCAAGCATTCCTTCCATTGATGAATACATACAATCAAAATAACTCCTTTTACTAACTCAAGCATGTTCCCTTCACTGAGAAAAAAAACAACAACAACAACAACAACAATGACAAGAAAAAGATCTGCTTCTATATATTCTTTAAAGGAGTAGAAACTAATGTAGAAATGAGTTTATCAAAAAAGACAAATCCTTTGCACTTTTTTCTTATCTGACCACAGTGGTGGCAAGTGGGGTAAGACTATTATAGGTAAGTGTCAGCCACTCAACCCCAGTCATGAGTGAATTGCATTCCATTAAGATAATAATACCTACACAGTCAGAAAGACAAATCAACAGCCCACAGAATGGGAAAAGATCTTCACCAACCCCACATCTAACAGAGGGCTGATTTCCAAAATATACAATGAACTCAAGAAGCCAACCACCAAAACACCAAACAATGAAATTAAGAAGTTGGGTGCAGAACTAAATAGAGAATTCTCAATAGAGGAATCTGAAATGGCTGAAAGACACTTAAGAAAGTGCTCAAAATCCTTGGCCATCAGAGAAATGCAACTCAAAACAACTCTGAGATACCACCTTACACTGGCCAGAATGGCTAAAATAAAAAGTACCAATGACTATCTATTCTGGAGAGGATGTAGAGAAAAAAGAACACTCCTCCATTGCTGATGGGAGTGCAAACTTGTAAGACCACTTTGGAAATCAGTATGGCAGTTACTCAGAAAAAATGGGAATCAGTCTACCTCAAGATCCAGCAATTCCTCTCTTGGGTATGTACTCAAATAATGCACGTTCATACAACAAGGACATATGTTCAACCATGTTCATAGCAGCATTGTTTGTAATAGCCAGAAGCTGGAAGCAACATAGATGCCCCTCAACTGAAGAACAGATAGAGAAAATGTGGTACATTTATACAATGGAGTACTACTCAGCAGAAAAAAAGCAATGGAATCTTGAAATTTGCAGGCAAATGCATGGAAATAGAAGAAACCATCCTGAGTGAGGTAATCCAGTCACAAAAAGACAAACATAGTATGTACTCACTCGTATGTGAATTTTAGACATAGAGCAAAGGATTACCAGCCTACAATCCTCTTCACCAAAGAAACTAGGAAACAAGAAGGACTCTAAGGGAAAAATGCATGGACTCCTGAGAATGGGAGTGGGCAGGATCTCCTGAGCTAATTGGGAGCTTGAGGGTAGGGGAGAGGGAGCTGCCAGAATGAGAGGAGCAGAAGAGGAGGGGAGAAGAGGAAATGGAGTAGCAGAAATGTTGAGTTGGGGGAAGAATAGAGGGAGAGCAGGATGAGAGATACCATATCAGAGGTAGCCATTATAGGTCCCAGGAGAGATCTGGCACTAGGGAGATTTTCAGAGATCTATAAGGATGACACGAACTGACAATCTAGGTAATGGTGGAGAGGATAGCCTAAATGTCCTTCCCCTCTGATGAGACTGATGACTACTTTTTATGCCATCCTAGAGCCCTCATCCAGTGACTGATGGAAGCAGAGGCAGACACCCACAGATATACACTGAACTGAACTCTGGAACCTAGTTGCAGAGAGGGAGGAATGAAGATCAAAGGGGTCAATACCAGGCTGGTGAAACCCACAGAAACAGCTGACCTGAACAAGGGGAAGCACATTGACCCCAGACTGCTGTCTGGGAGGCCATCATGGGACTGATCCATACCCCTAAACATGCATGTCAATGAGGAGGCTTCTGCACTCTAGGGGTCCCCTGGATTAGTATTTTTCCCTGGTGTAAGAAGGGACTTTGAGAGTCCCTCCCATGTCTCAGACTGGACACCTGTTTGAGGGCCTAGGCCAGGCCCAGGATGATGTGGTGGACTTTAGGGAGCCCCTGTTGAGTGTACTACCCAGCCTGGGTAGTGGAAGGTGGATGGGGTGGGGGGCAGGCAGAAGGTTGGGGGGAGAGGGTTGTGGGGAGGGGAGGGAGAGGGAGGAGGTATTGACATGTGAAGCAAGCTTGTTCCTAATTTGAACTAATAAAAAAAATTACAAAAAAGATAATAACACCATGAAACATTCAATGTCTCTCTCAATAGAAGACCTACAAAAGCTGTGATAGAAGCAGGAGACAAATTCTCAAAATTTAACTTAGTTACAGACACATGGATAGATCTAAAGGCTTTTAATGAGACCTGGAATGAGAATTTGAGCATTAAGAATTCTTCCAGGCCTTTAGCACAAATATTTTACACACACACACACACACACACACACACACACACACACACACACACACACACACAAATGTGTCTAATGTTAAGTGTGTGCCTTCTTAAAAATCAAACAAATTGCTTGCATGTAACAGACAGATAAAACACAACTGGAGAAATGGTTCAAGCTGTTTTCCTTCCTTTGTGATCTTGTAATCCATAGTAAATTCTGATCTGTCCAAAATACTCAGAAACCATTCTTAAACAATTAAATAATTGGAACTGGTTTAAGCGACCTGGTCTCCCACAAACAATCCTTTTATGATAAATCTTTCTACCCAAAGCTGCCTGAGCCCTACCACCAAGTGGAGTTAGGGTCCCAATTAATGCACAGAGACTTATATTAGGTACAAATGCTGCTTGGCCAATGTCTAGGATTACTGTTAGCTCAGTCTTAATTATCATAAATCTGTATATTTTATAAGACTTATCTTATCGGAGGCCTTCCATTTGCATCCTCCCTTGCGGGTGGATCACATGGCAAATCTGGAGGAAGAGAGGGCCCACTTCCTTCTTCCTTGTTTATGTATGAGTCTCCCTGCTATGTCATTTCCTACCTGGATCATCACTTCTTTACTATATTTCCCAGAATCCTCTTTGACTCCTAGTCCCATCTAACTTGCTGCCTCATTGTCCAAACAGTACTTTATTCAACAATCAATAAGATGAACATACACAGAAGTGCATTCCCCATCACAACCACTAGACAAGATAACCTCCACAGAGTTCAGTACAATAAATGATGTTTTACACTCTAACTGACAATGAAGATTGACCAGGAAGATAATCACCATATGAAATTACATATTGGATGCTTCATTTACTCACATTGCTCTTTTCACTATACATTTTCAAACCCATATACATTTAATATATTTCAGAATAGATTTTGTAAAACTGAAGCTTTGGCCCATGAGTGAACCACACAGCCATCAAAGCCTCGGGGTAAGAGGCCTTTAGAGGATAATTTGGTGTTCTGCGCCTTCCAGTCTCAGTGGTATAAACATGAGATATAAGCTTCTCCCAGTTGTTGAGTGGCTCTCAAAATCTGATCCAGTAAGTACAAGGCCCACTGTACCTCAAAGCATGCTAGAAATTAACACATATAACCCCAATCTAGATATTCTGAACCTCAAATTCTGAAGATGAAGATAACTAATCTGAGTTTCAATAAGCCATCTGGGTTTTTTGATGATATTAAGTTTGAGAGACAGCATTGAACTGTAGAATTCTTCAGGATGAAGACTTTCTATCCATCACTATATTGATCAGTACCCTTGGTATTCAAGACACTTAATAAATGCCCCTGAGCGCAAATATTCTGAAGACAGGCACACACATTGCTTCCCATATAAGAGTCTCACACCCTTTCATGTATGAGGGAGTTCTGAGAGTGCAGTGGATGCCTGAAACCATCAACAGAGAACCTCAAATACCCTTTCTTCCTATATGTGCATACCCACTCTTGTGATTGGAATATAGTTTGCATCCTCTGAGAATTCATGTGGAAAATGGAATATTTATTGTGAGGTTTGAAGATGGTGGAAGTAATTGAACTTTGAGGCCTGTGATGTTGGAGACTTTGACAAGTCATCAGAATTTGGTAAGGCCATAACAGTGGATTCCTATCATTAAATAGTAGTGACTTTAGAAGATGGAGAGGAGACTGGAGGGATTGCACAGTGGTTACTGCTCATGTGGAGGATCCAGGTTTAGTTTCCAGCACTCATACCAGATAGCTCACAACTGTGACTCTGTTGCAGGGGATCTGTTACAGGGGATCTGATTCAGGAGTTCTGATGCAGGGGATCTGGTGCAGGAGATCTGTTACAGGGGTGTGTAATACCTTCTTTTGATGTGAGATTTTGACTTCTAGAGAGTTATGTGCCAAAGAATGCATTCTTTAACTGGATATTACGTGGTTCTGTCATCCTGTGATGAACCAAAACCAAAAAAGGGTTTCTGTGTCAGTGAGGAGGTATACAGGACAAAAGGAAAGCAATCTACCCTATTCCTTTTACCTACTTGTTATAAGTAATTGAGAAATATGATGTATCCTTAAAAGTCAAATCACAACAAAATAGAACAATTGAGCAAATGCTAGTGGAAGATTCAGGACAATATCAAATCACAATATTCTAATGTAATAAATAGCTTAACTTCAGGACAATGCATAGAAAAGGAACACAGTCGTTGCTAAGTAAAGAAAGGGAAAAGAATGAGAACACAGCACAAATTGAGAGTTTCAGACTGCCCGGTATTCACAATGTTCTCTGCCACCTCTGCCTTTGTGGCACATTAACCAGGAGCCTTGCTTGGGCTATAATCGGCCCACAGCCTTTGCCAACTGCAAGGCCCTGGGGAAATTACTCACCTGTATTGTGTCTGCCTCTTCTATAAAATGAAACTCATGTTAGCTAACTCAGAATTGATGAAAGGTTTAGGTTAAATAATGCACTCAATAGATGTTAGGTTTCTTTTGTTCTGTCTGGAGGTTTCTCAAAAGACAAAAGTGCACTCTTCATGTCATTTAATGGGTTGCAGTCTATCTGTCCAAGCAATGGGATGTGAAAAAAAGATAAACAAATCATTAAGTCAGGAACAGCATCCCATAGGGGCATATTCAGCATGAGGGACACAGCAGGTTCCCATAAGTGCAGGCAGGTTCAATGGATTTTCTCAAGCTTCTCAGAGGCTTCTGTCCAAAACCATGGTGGAGAATGACAGGGCGGGACTGCAGTGTTACACAGACTGGAGTAGGCTGGATGACTTCATGATCACCGAACAGCAAAGCTGCAAAAACTAAATTTCCCAAATGTGTTGTTGCTTTGAATATTGAAGTGCCTTTTCATAATTCCCTGGTACCCTTTCTCCTTCACCATAGCAACCCATGCATGTTACTTGTCTTTAGCCATAGAGACAGAAGCAACAATCTCTGATGCTGAATCACAGGGTCTTTTCTTAGTGACATGAAATTCCAAGTCTATTTTCATAGAGCCAGTCATTTGCTTTCCTCAAAATCACATTAATATCATAGGCAAAGAATCCAAAGTACAAAAATTTTACCTGGAGGAATGGGGCTCTGCCAGAGGCCAGCAAAACCCAATGCAAATGGGAAACACAAAATGAAGTGATTAGCAGAAGCAGGGATGAAAACTACTGTTCAAACACTGGGACTTTCAAGGCCTTTTTACTCCAAAGAAACAGCAGTAGTTTGATTAGATTGAGAATACATGCCCCCCCAAAGAATATACCCAAACAAACAAGAAAGCAACAGCATGAATAGAACATACATACAAGGGTTTGAACGTATTCTGAAAACAGCATCTTCTATCCTCTGCACTTAGATGTTAAGATTTTTAAAGTTTATATTGGACTTTGTGATCTTCATATTCACAACTATACCCTAACAATATAAGCAAAGCAGTAAGCAATGGAAGTGCCTGAGGTTTTACAAGAGTGCTGTAAGAAATTATCCTGCAAGACCATCTTTGTAAGGTATAAATTTTCTGGGCCTGTAACAGACAAATACCACTTGAAAGGGTCAAAGGAATCAGGGGAAAGGTACTGCTGAGGAGGATGTGTTCAATAGGCAGTGGGAACAATAAGGAGGTGAGTTTAGATACAGATAGAGAATTGAGCTCATTTAAGAATAATATTGCATTATAAGAGAAAGGTCTAATTGTTTGCCCTTGGGGTATTTGGATTTTAATTCTTTTTTTTTTTTTTTTTTGACCTGTAGATAGACAGAATTTCACTAAGATTCCTGTTGACCCCCGACATGAGGGCAACAAGAGCTACCATATGAACTAGCAGAGAAATACCAACATCATGCACTAGGTGTGGCAATGTGTTCACTAGTCTCTCTACCTAGTTACACTATCTTAACTTGCGGAAGTTCTTGACTTCAAACTCATCACACGCAGAGGAACACTGCTATTCTACCACAGGCTCCATTCCTAGTTAGTGTGCTATGTCACGGAGCCACTTGCTCTCCATTGCCACAGGCATGCAACATCTCATCGAGCGCTGCCTTGATTTCACATTCAAAACCAATGTCCAATCCATACCCTCCCTGCAACAGGTCTTACCTGTATCCATCTCACTACGGTTGTCTTCTCTCTCAACCCCAAAGTCTGGTTATTACAAAAGCTCCCCTGACCTTTGTTTCCTAGTTTTCTCAGCATCTCAGTCTTACTCCCTGCTGTCTGCTTCATCCTGTTGGAACACTTCTGAAAGGCACCCCAACAATGGTACCCAATTTCCTACTATTCAGTTATTCATGCAGCCATTCATCTCATAAACAGTTTCTAGAGACCCCCAGATATGAATCACATGCTGTGCGTTAGAGATGCAAAGTGAATGAATTATCATTAAAAGTGCAATGGGGAGAAGACAGATTGTAACATGGTAATTCAAACACAGAGGTACAAAGTATGCAAGCTAACTTGGAGGAGTGTGTCCAAGGAAGTCTCACAGAGACATTTATTTATTTACTTTGTGTGCATGTGCCCATGTGCAAGTCGCAGAAGGTAGCTTGTAGGAGTCGGTTGCCTCTTTCTGTCACGTGGATACCTTAGTCAGTCTTGGTAGCAAGCGCCTTTACCCCATGAGTCATCTCACTGGCCTTTAAAAAAATCCTATATTTTATACATAAAAGCATTTATCCTTCTGTGTGCAAAGTTAAATGGATTCATTGCAGCAGTACGTAACTGGGTGATTATCCAGGATGCAGACTTGGAAAATGGAAGGTATGTTTTTGGTCACAAGAGTTTGAAAGTCCATCACACCTGACTTTTAAAATAGATACTAAAATCACTCCAACACCCCCACACCTCCACACCTCACACTCCCACTCATATATAGGCACACACAATAAAATAGTTGCTGACTCAAACAGCTTCATATTCATTAGAGAAACTCTCTTTTACTATTCTATCCTAATATATTCCTTTTTCTGCGCATAATTATTATCCATTTGTTTAGTCCCAGTTTAGTCCCATTATTGTCATGTGGAAATTCTTGCCTTAGGATTTAGAAGACCATCTTTGTTAGGCAAATATCTAATGCTCACTTGTAAGCTTCCAAAGACTTAACACTGTTTAGTTTCTTAAAATTTATTTTTAAAATGTGATTTCTAAGAAAGCTGAACCCCACTCTAGTATCTTAAAATGATTTGGCACTGTATGTTTAATAACTTCATCTGTGTCTCATTCCATTTAGATAAGGAACATTTTTGTCTTTTCATGAAAATATGTAGCAATAAAATATAGTTTATTCCATGTGGTATGTAATGTTCCTAGATGCTCATGTCTCTGTAAAGTGTAGATGGTATTTATGAGTCATTTGGCCTCACTGAATGTCCAAAAACATTGGTGTTTGACACAAAACACATGCCTACTGTAGAAAGATGGCCAGGATACATTTGCCAGGGAGTAGCTATCCCTTTCAGTGTCTATATTTACTGCAGAAAATGAGTGCCCTCCAAACCTCACATGTCACTTGCCTACAGAAGTGAATCACCATGAAACGGCACTTTCATTAACACCCATATGCTCAGCCTTTCCATATTACATACCTAACAGGATTCTATCTAGAGCCACCCTCTCTGAAAAGCTCAGGAAGACTAAGTGGCTAGCTGAACCATTATCAACAGGCTAAAGGGACGCCTTACCCCACACTTCTCCTTTATGGGGTGCTACCTCTGTGTGTAGGCTAATGCTATACATACACCAAGTGTGGATATGCACATGGCAGGCTGAGCACCAAGGAGATGAGAAAAGGAGAGATTTTTGTGTTAGTCCATTATCACCAATCCTCATCAGCAAAGTGCTAGTCTGTAAAATGAACCCAGCCTTCCAATATAGAACAATACAGAATACTAGCAGATGCTGGGCTGGCCTTTTTGATTTCATTCTCAGAGGATCAGGCTTGTTAATGTTTTATCATAGTTCTTTTCAATTAGGTCAGGTCATAGTTCTTCCTGGCCACTCATCACCCAGACTAATGGCTTCAATTTTCTAGGGTGTGTTTCTCAATCAGGAGCCCATTTCCAGGGACCAAGTAGCTAATATCCCCCAATTATTATTCCCCTTTCAGATTATTTTATGAAAAGAATTCAAGGAATATTCCATTGCAGTGCACTATATTAGTTTCACATGAAGGAATTTTGTTCTTATTTAAATAATCCCTGGAAATACTAAGTAAGCTTTCACTCTTAAAAAATAATATAAGTGAAAAACCCCAAACCAATTCAAATAATAATAAGCCCTTCCTCTTATACTTATTTTTAAACTTTATTTATCATTATTGTATTTGATGTATGTGTGAGAATGTACATGCCACGGCATACATATGGAGGTCAGTTCCCTCCTTCTAACTTTATGTGATTTCTAGGGATCAAACTTAGGTCATCAGACTCAGGCAGCAATTGCCTTTACTCATACCTAAAATGAACTCTGTGTGTTTTAAACACTTGATAACTTCATGAACACATTGACCTCAGTTTATTGTACAAAACTCACAATAATTAATTTGCATTCATTATTTCAGTGTTCATTGTTTTAAAACAAAACAGCCAATCACAAGGTAATGAGGTGCTCAGTGGGTAAAGATATCGAGTCTGAAAACCTAAGCTTGATCCCAAGGATCCACATAGCAGAGAGAACCACTCTGTGCCAGTTGTTCTCTGTGTATGTTCTACCCAGGCACAAATAATAAATGAATTCATTTTTAATTTTCTTTTAGTTGTATTTTTGTTTTATATGTTTGAGTACTTGGCCTGCAGGTATGCCTAAAGGGTACCAGTGAAGGCCAGAAGATAACGCCAAATCCCTAAACTTGAAGTCATGGATGCTTGTGAGGTACCACATGGGAACTAGGAACTGAACCAGGGTCGTCTGCAAGAGCAATTAACACTCTCAACTTCTGGGCCATCTCTCTATCCCCAAATAAATGCAATTTTAAAAGTAAATCATGTTTTAAGTAACCTTAAATAGATTTTACAGATAGATAAATCTATAGAATCCATGATGAAGACTTTTGACTAATGTATATACACCTGAAACCAAGACTCATAGGAACATTTAGCATAGCCCTAAAAAGCTCTCCTGAGTGCGTGTTCTGTCCTGTCTACCACTTCTACAGCAGATGCTGATTTCTGTAACCACAGCTTAAGAAGTTTTTGAAATTAATATAAATACAATGGCAGAGAACATATGCTTTTGTGCTGACTTTATTTCCACTACTTACAAATGCATCTATGCTTTTCATGCAGGCATTATTATTTTTTAATTGGGAAAAAGTATTTTATTGCCCAAATGAATATTCACACCCAGCTACTCTCCTGTTAACTGATTTGTGAGTTGATTGTGATCTTTATTAAAGACTCTGAACATGTACATAGAGATCTTTGTATTGAGTACATGCTTCCCTTTTGCCTCGGCAAATATCAAAGAGGAAACTTACTGGATCATCAGGGGTATCTTTAATTATTAAAAAAAACAAACCCTCAGGAACTGCTAACCAGAATGTCCTTACTCACCTTGGAATCTACAATGTTATCTCTTAGGATGATATAGAGATGTATCACATTTCTAATTTATTTTTCATTATTTTGTTCTTTCATGATAATTATACCCAGGATTTTAATGAGCTTACTGGTAATTTGAATACATATACATAGATTTTAATTTTTAATGTGGGGCACTATCTATAGTTAAAGCTTTTCCCCTTTTCATAAAATTGGCTGGTTGATATTTATCATTAAACTCTTGGAATGTAAGGGTTCTATTCATCTGGATAGATGCCCTCTACACAACACAGATATGAGTGCTTTCTTCACGTCTATAACTTACTTTTACTAATCCACTCTGAATCTTTTGATGAGAAAAACATTTTGCTATTAACCAAGTCCAGTATTTCAACTATTTCATAATAGAGTCAATGCTTTTCATATATTCAAGAAAGTTCTGTATTATGAGAGATTCTTTGCCTGGCCGGTCCCGCCACTTTTGAGCCTCAAAATAAAAACACAAAGACATATATTAATTATGAAACTGTTGGCCAGTGACTAGGGCTTCTTATTGGCTAGCTCTGTTTTAATTATTAACCAATTTCTATAAATCTATGTATTTCCACAAGGTCTTGGCTTACTGGAGAAGGGTCTGGACCTGCTACTCCTTTGGCAGGCTACATGGTGACTCCTGTCTGGCTATACTTCACAGAATTCTCCTCCTCTGGTAGTCCCACCTATACTTCCTGCCTGGCCACTAGCCACACCGTGTTTTATTCATCAGCCAATAAGAGAAACATATACACAGAAGGACAACTCCCTCAGTTCTGTTCTCTAAAACATGACCCTACATTTTTGGAGAAACCTTACAGTTGCATTGGTACCTAATCTATAACAAACTGATTTAAAAATAATTCAGCTTTTCCTTCTTATTTCTTGCTCTCTTCTTCAAACTGGAAAATTAAAACAGCTACAGCTACAAGTTCACTGGCATCTGCTAATGCCAAGTGTTCACTTATGTGTAAGGAGCATGGTTTCAGTAGTCAATCAAGTTATGAGCATACTGTCTTGGTTCTTCCAGATTTGTTCTTATCTTTGAAAAGTAGACCTCCTGGAATTTTTTGTTTGTTTTAGTGACATACCTCATTTCAATTTATCAATTTGTAATTGTCTTACAGTGTACCTTGGTGAATCTTGTCTATGACCTCAACCAAATTTCTCAGATATTCATGAAGATCATTCCATTCTGGTAAGACCAGAAGTATACATCTCTTAGCATTTTTCTGGGTGACCTTTTGTGTTCCTTAGATCTGCAGAAGCCACCCTCTAGAAGGCCTTATAAAGTTCATATCTGTAAATACTAAGCTCAGCAGAAAGGGCCAATGGCATACAAGGATCCCTCAAGAGCTTCATGGCTGTGATTACTGGAAGCTTTCTCCTCCACAGACTCCTGACCTCAAACTGCAGCTTCTTCAGCAGCTCTGATCCCAAACAAATGTCTTGATTCAACAGGGTCTCTGCTGTCTTCTGTGACTCCCCCTCTCGTATATCATAGGATCTCCCGGATATTTCCCTCCAAGGCTCATACCTATGCTGTCTATCTCCCAAAGCTTTATGCAATTTGATCAGCTTTACAGTGTTTCACTGTGGTGTGGCTATTCAGTAATTCTTATTTTATCATACCAATACAAAAATTGACAATCAGGCTTCACAGTAAGTTGATTAAAAATTAGAGGACCAATTACATTTGCTTATTTTGGTTGACAGTCTTAAAGAAATTACTGTGCCCAAGAAAGGCTAATCAAAATGGCCAGCATGAAAACAAATTCAAAACCCTTTGATAGAATAGCTCTGAAGTAACAGAGTAAAAGCAGAGATTACTCATGGTGGCAATGATCTCTACTCTATACATAAAAAGATTTTTGTATCCTATCTGTATTATCCTAACAAAATTTAATTCATCACATGTGTCCCAGAGTTTATGACCTTAATTCTCTATAACAGTGCTTCCCTTTTCTTACACAATGTTTAAGAGGAGGCACCATTAGAAACCCTTATGCCATTTGTTAACTTTATGGATGTAAGCTTGAATTAGCAACATTTTTTGACCAAGATTCAAAATGACTTCATGTTTTCTGAAGCCAAATTCATTTAGAACTTGAGATCAGTGAAGCAACCAGGTACAGGAGCTGACATAAAAATACATTTTCTCTCTGTAATCCTTCAGGTATAATTGTCTTGAATGCTTTTCTCTTTCTACTTTAGACATCTTCCTCCTATCAGGGCTTTCACTAAAAGTTACTTTACCAAAACAGTAGCCCAAGGTCTAGCCTCCCTGTGAGTTTAAATATCAACCCAGATGTTCACTCTGGGCTCAATGCCTTCAAACATATTAGGTTATAGCAACTTTGTTATTCTTCCATGACCTACAACTTTTTTGACCAGTATTTTAAATAAGTTTCGAAGGAAACCTAAGAGTTTAGATCTACCCAAATGAGTACTTTTAATTAACTCAGAGTTAAAAACCATCTTTTATGTCCCCCTTTGAACTTTTCCTTAAATCCTATACTCATTCACTATACAGAGGAGGAAGCAACCTAACATTACATCCTTGTGAAGCTGTACACACCCTGTTAGTGATGTATCTAGTACTCAAGTCTAAAGAGTGTAGCAGAAAGGGGCAACACCATTGGACTAGGTCCCATTCTTGAAGCACATTGCAGGTGTTTAATAAAGATGTGAACAGCTGGTGATGCTAAAAATACTAATTTTAGACACTATTTAATCAGCATTTCTTATGATAAACAATATGAAGAATATTCAAAGGCATGGTATCACTTAGCTGTGGGACTACACTGGAATATTTCTCACTGAGTCCTCACAAATTGAGGCAACCTAGAGACAAGGAGGGAGAATAATCTGAGAGCATCCAGGAAAAGAGCCAGGCTCTACTCTCACCTCGGATATTACACTTCTTTCTTTCTTAGAGTCAACTTCCTTGCAGAAAGCACTGTCTCTAATGTTGTTCCCAGGCTTAACACTCCAGGAATTGTAACAAAATGCTATGAGAATCTAGTTGTTGAAGAAACAAAATATATTCTACTTCATAATAAAATACCAATTAACCCGGCATGCTGGCATGTCCTGTAATCTTAACTCCCAAGAGGCCAAGAAAGGGAGGTCACAAGGGCAAGCCTACCAAGGGTTACAGGGTGAGATTCTGTGAGAAAGAAATTGAAATATTTGCTCCAATCTAGTAGTTATCCAAGGAATAAAGACAATGTCCAAGCAATTCAAAAGAACTGGAAGTATACTGTATGTACTTTTGTTGCTAATGTGACTGGGATAAAAAGAAAAAGTTGTATTTCATATTAGTTACCATTCTTTTCTATAATTTCATTTATAGTTTATAGCAAAATGCAACATTATTCCCAAAATGCATATTTAAAACTGCCAGAAACTATACACTAACAATTGATTTTATGATCTTTAGGAAGATAATGATGGGGTTGATAGGTCCTTTGAGCTTAGCATTTATTACATCAGTTATTACATTGTGAGATAACTCCAGAATGGGGTGGTGCTTCCTCTAGTCTTGTGTAGACATTCTCTAAGCATGTGCAAGAAGAGATGACAAGACCTCGACTATGGCAATATCATTTCCAAGCCCCCAGGCTCTGAGATTGCTGAATATTTAAGCTCTTTCTCTGAAATGTTATAAAATAAATAGAATGTTAATATTTATTTAAACCTGTGTTTCCAACATGGAAGACACAGCCACATCCGTTCAACATCAATCTCACCTTTTATTTCCATATCAAGTATCTATTAACTGTAGGTCCACTGGTGGAACATGAATCCACGATTGTGGCACATCTTTGGTTTACCTATTTAGATGTAAAGTTAGCAAGATGCATTCATTTGCTTGTCTCCATCTCTTTTCCTAGTTTCCTTTCTCTCTTCTACTTCTGACATGCTCAAGTTTGAGAACTCTCCATCATTAGTCCAAAAATTGTTTCACAAGTGCAAATTGAGACTAATCTACTTTACTGAACAAACTACCTTAAGCTTTTGGCTTCCTGACGGCAATATATATATAATAAGTGACGCCTACTTCAATATGCATTAACCTCTTTGTAACAAACTTTGTCTTTTATCTTCCATTCCAAATTTACTTTAGGATATCTTTTACTTTTCCTTATCTAGAGCTCCTACTTTCACATAGACTCTTTATAAACTGTATTTGGAATCTGATATGATCAGTGTACTTTCTCTGAAATTAAAGTTTCTTTTGATATTGAGTTCAGTACATTCAGAGTGGAAATCAAAGGATTAGGCTGGTTATAAAGACTTAAGTCAACAGAGAAGAATTTAATCCACTGGTGTTCAGTTTCATAATCAAACAGTGAAGGACTTGTTTATATGCTAAAATCTACCAAACACAAAATTCAAAATATCTCCACAATCCCATCAAGCTTGTTTATTTACTGAACAGATGTTGAATAAATATATTAATGTGCCAGGCACAGAAATAGGTGGCAGGGTCACTGATATAAACTGCTTAGAAACTGTGTTTGTATTCAGTAGCTTCTAGTGCAGTAGACACTTGTCCTAGGCTTAGGCCCATTTTCACCATTGCACTTGTAACAATCAAAGGTGACTATGGAGCTGACCTGGTCTAGCTTTGTGTGGGGACACGGAAGAACATTCAGTGAAGGAAGGATGACTTCAGTATTCAGCACTGAAGCCCTTGGTGAAAGCTCAGAAAATCAGAATCAGATAAGAAAGAAGCCACCACATTTAAGGGATATGGGGGAATAGAGAAAGCAAGGCAAAGTGGTGTGAGAATAGCCAAAGAATATGCAGGTTTGCCTTCATGGGAGTTGGAGCCCTTTCAAGAATTTAGAACTTCATGTAAAACACAACAGCAAGCCATGGATAGTCTCTACAGCAGAAGATGGCTGTGATCAGGTTGAGTATGTGTATAGACTTTCCAGGCTGGTAGAAGGAACACGTTTTCTTGATGATAAGTGGGAACATGGTGCTTATCTCCATGATGCTCACTGATTACTAAGAAAACCACACTGAATACCAATAAACTAAGGGACACAGTACAACAACCTACACCACAGTCAAACTAAACAGCCTGTCCTAAATTCCTACTTTTTCACATCCTAAATGGTATGACATGAAGCAGGAAGGATGAGGAGGACGGGTTAGTTTAGACAAGTACTCCTACTGATGACAAAGCAGAGAAAGGTGAATGGATATGGTACATGGCAAAACTGTTCATTCCATACTGGCACATAACAGTTTTGAAAGATCAGTGACTATTTTCCAATGAGATTGATGTAATAAAAGAATGTGCTCAATTTGATATATGTGTGTACATACATGCCTGGCGTGTGTGTGTGTGTGTGTGTGTGTGTGTGTGTGTGTGTGTGTGTGGTGTGTGTGTGTGTGTGTGTGTGCGCGCGCGCGCGCGCGCGCGCGTTAATGTGAATGAAACCCAGCCTCTTTCTGTGTGGTAAGCAAGCAATTAACCACTTAGCTATACCCCCGGTCTTTTCAATAATTTAGTTAACATAAAGTAAAAATAAATGTCAGCATGTTTGATGTTTAAACTGAAGAATTAATTCACCAAGGACTGAAATCAACCTAAAGTCCTTTGGAAACTTAATACAAGGACAACTGAGTTTCATTATAAATTTTCTTACCCAATCATTTTCTGAAGCCTGTTGAAAACAAATGCCATGAGACATAATGGTGTCAGAAGTGGGATGACTCCATGCCCCAAGGTTCCCAGAGAAAGAGGTAAACCTGCCACCACAGCCTGCCCTGTAGGGCGCCCGTGCCTTCCAGCTGCTCTTGGGCATTGGACTCAGCACTCCCGATAAAGACAGATCCAGATCAAAAAAACAAAACAAAACAAAACAAAACAAAAAACCTCTAAACGTTTACACTACATTAAAAAAAGAAAAAAAAACATATATAGAGAGGTTTGTGAGAGAAAAAGTAACAGGAGGAAATAGAATAGCCAGTTGTGATGGCCAACGCTGGTAGGATTTGCTAAAGGAAGCAGAGGCAGGCAGATTTCCACAGAAAAACCCTGTCTCAGAAAAAAAAAGAAACAAAAGGAAATAAACGTAGAATAGTAAAAAAGCCACCTAGAGATGAAAACTACACAGAGAATCTGGATACTAAATGGCATACTGTTGTCTTTAAATTGTTTGATTGCCGAGAAAAGAATTACTGCTGCTAAAATACATTTGATTATAAATGCTGCTAAATTAATCCAACTTATACATTTTAAAAATCCTTTGACTTCAAAACTTAAGTCTAAGAACAGGTTACTTAAAAATAAAGGTTTTGCTTGTATTTCCACAGAAAATCAAAAGCTGTTGATTCCTTCCAGAATAGTATGTTTTAATCAAGCAAGACCCCCTAAAGCTAAGACGATACAGCCTTACAGACTACAAAAACAAGGATTTGGTCAGGTTTCTATGTTTTATCATGATCCTAATGGTATGAACATCAACCCCAATCAACAGGAAGCAGTTTAGAAAGAACAATGCCCATATCCCCAAATATTGTTTATAAATGTTTGTTTTCATTTAAATGGGGTTGGTTATAAATGATAATGAGCATAGTCAATTTTTTTTAAAGAAAGAAAAGGGAAATAGGATATAGGAATGAGTACTTTACATTGGTATAGATTTTCATTTATTGATACAACTTTAAGGTCAATTTTGTGATATGTATATGTCTTCTATTGTTTAGGTATTGTGTTTATACTGATCTGTTACCTATAATAGTCAGAACTTATAATTAGGTTAGTTAGGTTTTCTAGATTTACAGAGATGTATTTGAGATGGATAGGTATTCTTCAAACCTTTCAAAGACCTACAGAAATATGGCATTTAAATGGTTTAGGGTTTTCCTTGGCAGTGAGACACAACTGCTCCTGGCACACCAATTCCATCAGAAAGGAGGATGGGCATTGAAGAAACTCGTTATGGAGTTTGCTTTCAATATGGCAAGATTAGCCATTTGGGCAAGAAACTGCTCTTGCCTGGACTGTTTGTTGCTGTATAAACTTGACATACAGGACCCACAAGAAAGTGACTGCTGAACTTACAAAATAAGACAGTACTGAAGGGTTCCTGTTGAGATGGAGAAGTATGCCAGACACACTATGGCCTATGGGCTAAAGATGGATGCCCCAACGTTAAAGAGGAACTTTGGGTGACTGTCGAGGTAGCGGATGTCTCTGTCAATTTTAGAGTTTATATATTATCTTTCTGTGGTCTTTGATAGAGTTGAAGACAGATAGTTATGGCTATAATTTTCTTCAGTTATTATAAAAGATAAGTTATCCTTTTTATTTAGACAGAAAAGAGGAGATGATGGGGTATGTACTGTGTATGTTTATCTTATTGATTGTTAAATAAAATACTGTTTGGCCAATGAGACAGAAAGTAGACAGGACTAGGAGTCAAAGAGGATTCTGGGAAATGTAGTAGAGAAGTGCTGATCCAGGCAGGAAGAGACATAGCAAGGAGACTCATATTTAAGCGAAGGAGAAATAGGAAGGGCTCTCTTTTTCCCTCTGCTCCTGCTCCAGTGCCAATGTGATCCACTGGCAAGGAGGGACTCCAATAAGGCGTCCAATAGGATAAGTCTTATAAAATATATAGATTTATGATAATTAAGACTGAGCTAACAGATGAGGAATCCTAGTCATTGGCCATGCAGCTTTAAACCTAATACAAGTTTCTGTGTATTTCATTTGGGCCTAACTAGGGCGGGCGGCTGACGTAAAGCTCACATGTGGCAGTGGGGCTCAGGCGGCTTTTGGCAGAAAGATTTATCGTAACAGGACATCATCTTAGTTTGTTACCTGCACAAGTGAGAGTAGTAATTCCCTGTTCCTTCAACAATTCTATTGTTTGGCCTAGTACTAAATTAATTTCCACTGCTGCTAATGCAGCTTTGAGGGGTATTCACCAATCTTACTCTACATGATTAAAATATACTAAGTCCTCAGATGTAATGATAATACCGCATGCCATTTAAAACAAGAAGTTTATGTGAATCCCTATAGAATGTGGACATGGCTCGGCCTGTGAAATATTTCATCCCAGCTCTCCTACCTCTATATCCAAGTAATAACTTGATTCTAAATTCCTACGTAGGCTAGAGTCAAGATCAAATAACATAATTACTTTTCTCATAAGCATTCAAAATGTTTCTTTAATGTGGAAGTGTGATAACTGGTATATGTTTACATCTTTCTGCAAAAGTCTTCTAAAACCAGAGAGTTTACTAATTACCCTGGCAATTTCCTTTGTACACTCTATACTCAGATAAAAGGATGACAGAGGGGGGAGAAAAGCAAGGGGAGGAACAGAAATGGATGGAGTCAATGCCCACAATAAAGAGCTGAGTCACAGGAGGTTTGAAGGCTTTGAGTTCTGGAAGAGAACAAACGCTAAAGACAATTATGTGATGTTCTATGAGGAAAGGTAGAGAAAAACTAGAAAATTCCTCATTTTCTAACATAAAATGACATTTTAATTTTTACTTTCAGCAAAAATAAATCCACACTGTAGATGCTAAAATACTTTTAATTATTGTTGGTATGTATTCATGATTCTGAAGCAAAAACCCAATACAACTTCCCTTTGTATAGGTAGAGAAATACAGATAGCACCAATAGTCTTTCTAACTTAAAACAGGCATGTGTCAGGTAATGACATTCTGTGATGTGGGAGAGATTGCTCAGTGGTTAAGATCACTGGCTCCTCTACCACAGGTCAGGAGCTCTGTGTCCAGTAAGCACATGATGGCTGACAGTCATCTGTAACTCCAATTCTGGGGAATCTGATATCTTCTTTGGCTTTCGAGGGCAATACAGGCATGTGGTGCACAGTCATTCATGCAGCTAAAACACACATGAAATTTTAAGAAGCAGAACAAAACAAAACAAAACAGCACTCTGTGAACACAATAGCTTATGTTTAAGTTCCTTCCATGGTTTATAGAGTCCCTGCCATGACAGTTCTACTCTGGATTTCAAGTGTTCATTAGGTCTGTTCTCACTCAAATGGCATTTCGAGACTTATCAGTTCAGTAGGAAACCTATCCCGATCTTAGTGGGAAGGTCTGTCATGGTTTCAATGTAGCAGGCCACACCTGATGCATACTGTCTCCATGAAATGCTGGTCCGTAACTTATTTCAATGAAACATCAGTATTTTAGTCATGTGGTATTGATGGCAATTTGTTGGTTTCATGCATAATGAAGACTGATGTAAAAAATGGAAATGCAACTATTTAAAAGGTTGGTACTTCCTAGGAAAGCACAGAAAAATGGCACAGCATTTGTCAACATCTATGTAAAATGGATGTTTTAACACACACACACACACACACACACACACACACACACACACACACATAAACACATGCTCATATGCATACACATATATTACTAACTTCAAAAAAGGCTATCTCATTTTTCTTTAAAACCTGCTCTTGCTATTAAAATGATGGCATTTTTCTCTAAAATAAAAAAAATCAATACAAAACAAGTTTGGACTGTAGTTCATGTTAGCATAAGGAAAATGACACAAACATACCACCCCACCCCTACCAGCTGAAATGACACATTTTAGCTTTGGATTTGGGGAACTAATTTTGCAAATCCTTTAAAAATACATTAATTTTGCCAGAGGCAAATATTCATAAGGTTATTTCTTGCCATCTTTGAAAATGAAATATGTGAAAAATGAAAGCATATATTAACATACTGCCATATAAAAAAGACATTTTTTTTTCTTTTGGTTTTTCGAGACAGGAGTTCTCTGTATTGCTTTGGAGGTTGTTCTGTAAAATAAGACATTTTTAATACCACTGATTGAATAATATAGCACAGAAAAGTGAGCAGTGTCATAAAGATGAGAGTTCTAGAAAGCAATGCTGGATAATTTTGGTGGGAAGCATGGCTAATCTGCTCTTTGATCGCCCATTTAGGTATCTGTGTCTCCATGTAGAATGTCTATCCTTTGAAGCTCCCATCATGGAACTGTTAATCTGATAGAAAAAGAAAGTCAGGTAATCATGCAGATGACTAACAGTCTTTAAGAAGAGCAGAGCCCCAGGGGTTGGACAGTTCATCCCTGGGGGAAGCCACTTATGTGAGAAAAGGCCAAAGAAGACCAGCATTTGCCAAAGCATTTCCATTAGAATTTTCAATGCATGGTCCTTTTCCTGTAATTCTGAAGAGTTGCAGAATGAAGGGAAATTGAATAATTCATATACCTTGCAGCAACTCATAGATGAATGACTAAATTAATTGATGAAAGGGTTAAATGTATTAGAGCAGAGCTCATTGCATCAGTGTGCTGAAACACCATGAGCAGTCCTCATCCAAATAAGTCAGCTATGAAGTGATAGAAAAGCGTAAAAATTCTAACTCTTGCCCACATTTGCTTTCGGAAAACATTGCACATGTGCTTGAGCACTACAAACCAACACCATCAGGGAGCATGCTGGTCTTCAAACTCTTCTTCTCAAAGGTCTAGAGTCCTTTAAATATGTTACTTCATGGTGGAGATGGCAAGGCATTTCTCCCATGGGTTTATCATTAGGCATTATCATTTAAAAGAGGAAGTATCTGTCAAAACTAAAAAAAAAAAAAAAAAAAAAAAAAAAAAAAAAAAAAAAAAAAAAAAAAAAAAAACACCTACATAGATCATACATGTCAAACTAATGTGATGAACTTAGTTGACTATGAGGGTGATTTCAAGGTGGTTGCGACATTTCCTTTTCTATCTCCAGAATAGCAAGCTGTGTCTTGAACTATCATTAGCTATGCCTGACCTTTGGCATCATTGGCCATGAACCCAGACCCTGAGGCCAAGGCTTGAAAATTTGTTGCATTGTCACAATATAGCTTGAAGGGAGACCCAACACAGATTCAAATACACAAGGCAACAGTGGGAAGGAGAGTACATCCCATCAATCGAGCAAGCAGCACCCATCTGTCCTTAGAGAATTGCCTGTATCTGTTCCTAAAACTGGTCTTGCAGAGACTGACCTTTGTCTCAGGTTGCACAATGACAAAAAAAAATCCATTTAATCCAACAGTAGTGAAAATGAAAGCACATTACTGCTGTGGGCAGAACTGCCAAAGGTTAATTAAGTTTTAGATACTTATCCCTAATTGTTCAAGATTTTACCCTAATATCAATTTCTGCATTAATGCACAGGCACCCTCAGGCCATGAAAGAGAGATTCCATTCTAAATTTAAACATATCCCCTCATCCAAATAAAGAAGCATTTTTTTTTCCTCTAGAGAATTCCATGAATCAGAATTCAACTTCTGAGGTGAAATAGGTCAAATAACCCAAATATACTGAAAACACTGCTTTAAGTCAGTGAATGGTTGAGATGCCTATGTGGTTGATTCTGATACTATATTCAAAGAAGGAAATTGACAGCATCAGTTAAATATGAAAATGTACTCTGTAACCTCTGTTAAGGAGCTGCACTTTAATTTCTCTGAGAGTTCAGCTTAAGAACTTTGAGGTACTTTTCCTGTAGCATAAACTGAGCACCTCTGGTTCATCAAGAGTTGATTTAGTATGCATTCAGAGTAGGTCATTATTTTATGGTGGTTTTCCTCTGGGCCTAACATGGTGCCACATGATATCATTGTGCAGCCATCTTGAACTTTGCCTCAGTAGTCATGGAAACTAGAACAGAACAACACAGTGGGACATAGGTCTACTGTAATTGCAATGAAGCCACTAACACTCAGTAGTAGAAGGTAATAGAGAAGGGTCATAGAGGATATAGGAAGTGGAAAGTTAATGAAAGAGCCTGAATCCATGGTGTAGCTTCTGAGGGTCCTCATCTGTGATGTTGTGAATTTTTACAGTGTTAGAGCTATGTGGGGGTGGTCCATGGCCCACACTCCTGTAAGTATCCCCTTACCTATGCTCTGCCATGAGCATGATAAACTATCTGGTCTCACCAAGATGGACTTTGGTGAAACTGCTCTTAGTGACCATCTGAAAAGATAATTGTTTGCTTTTACCCGGGAAAAATTAACATAATACTCATTAACCGAATGAAAATTGTCATAGTATTTTTAAGTCACTAGGGCACAATTTTGTATAATCAGACAATACCTTAGAAGACATTTCTATTTATTGCTGCAATAACCCATCTGGCAAGTTTTAAAGAGCCATTGTTGTAGGTAAAGGATACATATGGCTTTTAGAACACCTGGTATAAACATTTAATTCATAAAGTAAATGAAATTAACTGGGATTAGTTTGCATTCCAAAAGACTATACATGTTACAAGGAAAAGCAACAACAATAGTAAAACATAACAAAACACATTATTCAGGTATTCTTTGGCTTATAGAATCTCCAGTGCTTTGTCCATTTGGACTTACAATAATATATTTTAATATATAACTTTGAAGATAGTCAACAGCAATAGGAATAGCAAATAAATAAGAGAGTTATTGGGCCCAGGCACTATGCTAGGGTCTAAACAATGATTTCCTCACTTAAGCCTCTCTCTGAATATATATGTTACATCCATGACAAACTTTAGTTGTCTCATTGCATGGGTATTTGGAGACCAATGCTCAGATATATACAAACCAAATATCAGCTATTATTGCTACCAATTTCCAAACAGCCTGCACATCTTAACCTGACAAGGCAAGGATAGGCAGATACTTCATAGCATATTTCGCTCACTGTTAGGTACTGGTAACCATATGACTGATGGTGCCTTGGCTCAAGCATGATGGGAAGCTTTATGGAGTACTTATATAAACCCTATAAGCACAGTCTCTTACATCACTTCCTACTTCTCCATATCAGCGGAATGGCAACCACACAAAGAGGATCCTGAACACTTACTGTTATCACGAAGGTCCTTTTATCTTCCAAAATGTCACAATTCATAACAAACAGTTCACAAACAAGACTGTGGCACTTCATACTGTACATAAATGATTCTATATCACACAAACACTGTATTCCTGTAAATGCTCCAAACACACCTCGTGAACCTGACAGAGTTATATTGAACTGCTTTAAGGGGGAATATAAGGAGGGAAAAAAATTACTGCACATAAAACAAAAAAAAAACATGCACAGAGCTACTTTGCTGCTTAGATAAAACTTCAAAAGCAGAAAACAGAAGATCTAAAAGTCACTGGTCTGCATTGACTCGAATTATTCCTGTCAACATTAGACATGCCTCTGTCTGATATTAGGCCCCAGTAAATCAACCAGACATTGGCTGCTGAACTTTCCTGCTGCTATGACCAATAAGCAGTTGGTATAGTCAACATTGCTTTTTGCCTTAGTAGACAGGTTGAATGTTTTTCTGCTTGCCCTGTAATTCTGCTTAGAAGGTCTGCCAGCTGTGTCCAATTGGAACACGCAGGCTGAATGTAGTCTAGCATAGCTATGAATGTGGCCAATACAAACCAGGAAACTTATTAAAACATGATTGTTTTTGTATTTGGTTTTGTTATTTTTTTTCAATTTTGTCTGTGGTAATTTGACTATGCAGTTCTCAAGTGTGAACCTTGTCAAACAGTTAGACATACCTGCTCTTATCCATGATCCTTGGTCCTAAAATGTGTTTCAGAAAAATGTGCTTTAACGACCTAGACCTGTGCTATCCAATACCATTGCTGGCAGCTACAGGTAATTTTTTACAGTGAATTGAAATGAGATAGTTTGGATTTCGTTGTCATACTAACCACATTTTAAGTATCCAATAGCCATATGTGGCATAATAGCCCCTATATCAGACAGTATAAGGATGGTTATATGGATAGTTCTTGCCTACAGTCACATTTGGACCCTTGGCCAGGGTTGAAATCACAGCCAGCCAGTGGGTTAGAGTTTATATGCCAACACAGGTCAGACAGAACTGGCTTCCTGAAGTGAAGAAATATGCAATTCTTGGAGTAGATACATAAGAGTACCATCTAGGAAATAGGGAGAGTAGCCTCCTGTGAAAAATACAAATCAAGAGACCTTCTATTTGTATCAACATACAACTGTCAGTAGGAGCTAGGATGTAGCACACTGAAGGAGTTCCTGCTTAGCACATGCAAGGCCCTTAGTTCAAGGCCCAGTGCAGCCAAAATTAACAATCAAAAGGGAAAATAAAAATAAATATGTAAAACACAAAACAGCATCTATCTATGTGCCATTGTTTTCCTGGACACTCAGAAATAAAGTCCTTCACAGCAACCACAGTCACTATCTCTATTTTTTCAGACCAAGAGATTTCATTTTTCTCATTAATTAAACTAGGAAACAGTCTCCAAATTAGCAATAAAAATAACAATTAATTTGAATGGTTGTTTATCTACATTGGGTCCATACCCTTTGAATATCACTCCCTTCC
Organism: Cricetulus griseus; assembly: GCF_003668045.3. Taxonomy (NCBI): domain Eukaryota; kingdom Metazoa; phylum Chordata; class Mammalia; order Rodentia; family Cricetidae; genus Cricetulus; species Cricetulus griseus. The sequence continues at coordinate 168,471,277 of NW_023276807.1, forward strand.
CCCATTTTGTTTTGTTTTTATTTTATTTTCTGGCTAAGTAAATAACTGTGCCTATGTAACAGCATTAATGCTGATTGCATGTTCTTTTCTGTACAACTTGACAGTCCATTGAGAAGACTTTCTACTCCCAGTAATCACCAAGCTCACTTTCTGCCAGGGCACTCAACATGTATATGGAAATAGCTACAACATGAGGGCAGATGCCTGGAGCTTTCCTCAGCAGTCACCTCCTATAGATACTATCCCTACTGCTCCCCAACTTCTGGCTCCCAAACACAACCTGCTGATAATCATGATTCACTTGTCAACTCAAGTTCAGCAGTGTACAAGGATCTGGAGTGATGTTTTTCCATCTGTATTTTTATTCACTAGGAAGATATGAACTCTATTTAGTAAATCTATCTATCCATCATATGCCATAATTTAAATGGCTTAAGTTACATTACTAAAATTAACTGGCACCAGAAACAGAGTATTGAAAATGATTATTAAGAGAAAAGTAGGTGTGTGCAGAGGTTACTTTTATGCTTATTTTCTAGGTAATTCTAAGATCTGGCATGAGGTCAGAGTAACAGGTTTTATTGAGGTTTTGACCAGAGGTGGAGAACTCATCTCATAATGGCCTTAATGATAGTACTAATCATCCTCACAACTGGTTAAACTTTCCCACTGAGAACTTTAATTAGTAATGTCTTTCTCAACTATTAGAGCAGTGGTTATTAAGCATGGGACAGTTTAGCCCCTGACTCTTCCAACAGGAGCATTTGGCAGTGTGTATATTTGGATGGGTGAGTATTCCCGTCATCTCCAAGTACAGAGACTAGGCATGTTGCTGGACACAATGCAATGTACAGGAAAACTACCTTCAATGAAGAACTATCTAGCCTAGGTGGGAAGAAGACAGTTCGAAGGGTGAAAGAGCTATAAGAAAGGATAGCAGTGTGTGTGGGGGTGGGGTAAATACAACAAACTAAATGTCTGACAATATCATAATGAAATAATCAATCATGATATATACTAAGAAAAACATGAAAACATAAATGATTAAAAAAAATTATCTAGTTCAAAATGTCAACAGAGTCAATGTTGGAAAAATACTTTTCCCAAAGTGTAGTTGATCATTCAGGACTTAGGTTTACTTCATCATAAGCTTCCTAAAAATACAAAACTGAGAACTGTTTTGTCTCTTCATAGCTTTCAAGCATTTATGTTAACAAGCCAAATGTTAACATTTGCGGAGACTGCAGCTCATGCCTGAAGTTTCATGGGCTTGGTAGGCTGAGGTATAAAGTCTGCAAGCTCAAGGGCTTGCATTTACCATTAACATTTAAATATTGTTGGACCGAATTTTTACCTAAAAAAATTAATACTTCTTGTTAATTACCTAAAAAATCAGAATGCGTTCATAGCAATACTTAGTCATTTCTGAAAACCTTTGTGTAAACATCTGTTTTAATATTTTAGAAGAAGATCTTAGAATTTCATTCTTTGGGAACTATCATTAATTTCATAACAATAACTTTAATAAGTATCTTAAAGAAGAAGTTCGCAGAACATAGGGCAATGTGGAAGTGGGTGCCAGTGGTGAGTCTAATTACCACTGATGTTCTTTGGGTTCCAAAGAATTCATTAACAACCTGAAGGTTTGATTATCTTCTGCCCGTGTACAGCATGGGTAGTGTCTTAGTTTATTAGTGGGTGGGGATGACATCCAGATGGATGTTTTCAGTCATGGGGGGGGGCGGGGACAGGATAGCAGCAGGGAAGGCATGGTAGCCAGAAAAGGAGGCAAGCTGGTTGCATTGCATCTATTCAGGAAGTTCCACCTCCAGCAACCCAGTTTCTCCAATAGGTCTCCTTACACAGCATCAGCAGCTAGGGACCACATGTGCCAAACATGGGAGGCATTCTGCACTCAAACCATGTCCTATAGGAAAGGGAACATGCAGTAGCTTTCCTCTGGTCATTTCCTAAATACATTTCCTTAGCATTTTCTTGTCAGTGGACATAAGTTTATGCATGTGGAATGAGAACCAGTGTTGCTCAGCTTTTTTTTTTTTTTTCAGCTCTATGTTTTACAGCAGGACAAAATGCTGTGCTCACCTGTTAAAAACATCTTGCCCTAAGCTGTTATTAACATTATTAATACAATAAAATATTGAATACCACTGCTTTAATAACATGGGAAAGTGCCTGTGCTTCCAAGATTAGTTCAGCAACCTTGTCATAGTTGAATCCAGTCATTTCAGGTACTATTTGTTTAAACAATCCGTCACAGTTAAGGTCTGCCATCTCCACCCAATACCCTGCTTTTTGCCTCCTAATGTTCAGGTCTCTTTCTTTATAGAACTTTAGTCTTAATTGAATAAGCATAAGAAATTCCAAATCACCCCCATCTGTTTCAGGAGCTGGTATGTATAATGGTATGGAACTCTTTCCTTAAACATATCAATTACACCTCCACCATATCACCTATGTTCTGTTATAACTGCCACTCTTTAAGAGCAACCCCTACCCCACCACCACCACCACAACTGGGCTCAGCCTACTACTACTGTTTTGTTAAAGAAATCAAACTGCCTTCCAAATTCCAATCTCTATACTCAGAGATGAGTATATCTCTCTGACTCCATCAAAGAAGTTTCTCTGCAGTAGACAAAAATTAATATAGAAACTCACAACTGGTCAAAGTTCTGAGAATGCCTGTGAGTGTTCATCTACAAAAGGGGCTTCTATACCACATTCCCCTCTCCCAAAAGATCAGTGATCATTATGGAGGAGGGGGGCATAAAGATTGCAAGAGTCGGAGATTAGGAAGGATGTAGTGAAACAGCGTCAGGACATAACAGGACAGCTGCACACATGAGCCCACAGTAGCTGTGGTTGCCTGCACAAGATCAAGACAGTCAACATTTGTTTTATGTAGGAGGGGAGGCTCATGAGCTCCTACCATTAACTGAGGAGAGACTGGCAGCTGATGGCTGCTGGAGGATGGAAAGTCTATGTTCTTTAAGGGTGTGATCCCTGGTATGCTGCACATGCCCCAGTGGATGGCCCTTCATCCATAAGCGTATGGGAGGCAGAACTTGGAATCATTGGGTTATTAAGAAAAAGCAAGAAGTCCTACATAAAAGAGACTTTGGGGAGCCCCTTTTGAGGGCCTAACCCTGCCTGGGGAGTGGAGGGGGGATGGCTAGGGGCAGGTGGGATATTGGGGGGGAGCGGAGGGAGAGGGAGAAGGGATTGACATCTGAAGCAAGCTTGTTCCTAATTTGAACTAATAAAATAAAATAAAAATAAAAAATAACATTTTACCTTCCTAGGTCTTCAATAAATATTTTAAATTTAAAAAAAAAAACAGAAGTCCTACATTAAAGACTTGAATGGGGTTTCTAGAAGGAGTTAGAGATAAAAGGGAGGGGCTAATATGATAAAAATATATTGTTTGCATGTATGTTACTCTGAAAGAATCAATAAAAATATCATATTGAAAAATATGAACTACACGTTTTTGAAGGAAGCTAGGGCTCTCCCACTTGGGAAAGGAAGCAGGGCTGAAATCTCACCCCTGATTTCTAGATCTAAAGTGGAAAGTGACAAACATGGAGGATGTGCATGCCAGGCATCAATTTAGAATTACTATATAGAGCACAGTTACAAACCCTTGGAAGAAATGAATCAAAGTCACCATTTGAAATATCATCAACAGATAGAATTATGTAAAGCAAAAGAGGGAGGAATGGAGGGAGGGAGGGAGGGAGATGGGGAAGGGAGGGAGAAAGCGAGCCATTTTTCAGTCCCCAGGTACATATAAAGCTTTAGCAGAAACAATGTCTGGGCATGATAAATAAGTTCAATGAAAACTTATCATGCAAAGTCTAATTTTATATCCAACGCATTCCTGTCTTTCACCCTATACAGTTTTTTTTCTCTAATTGTACAGCAATGGACATGACCTTCTAAGTAAAAACATATTGTTAAGGCAAAGAGAAATCAACAGATAAGTTGCTAACACAACTGATCTTTGGAACAATTACAAAGACAAAAGAAATGCATGCAGGATAACTTAAATTTTGTATGCATTACCTAGCCTGTTGCAGGGTCTAGTGGGTTTTACTTGACTCCATTTATGATATAAACAAAATAGGAGAGATTTGCTATGGCAGACAAAACTTAAAAACAATAGTGGTTTTTGGGTTCATCAGTCAACCACACATGATAGGGAAACATACACTGCTGGTTAGGTTTCCATGTGTTAATAATTTTAAAAATGATTTCACCTACCCTCCCTCCCCCAGTAAAAGTCAGGTATCCTTAGAGCTAAGTGGGAGCATTGCAACTAGATGGATCCTGGAAGTTAGGAACCAAAGAGTACCATAAAGTTACTGTAAGCACAGCAGCTTACAGCCCTGGCTTCCCCAGTGTAACAATTCTGCCCAGGCAGGGAAGGGTTTCCCCAAAAGTTGTTACTTCTCTGCTCCACACAATTCCCATAAAAGGAGGTCTCATCCAAACCTCATTCAAGAGATTTACTGGAAGCGAAGGATCCAGGAGGGTGGCTGCCTTTGCCAGAGGGGAAACTGAGCATACACAAGGTTTATTTTTTTTCCTAGATTTTTAAAATTTAAATTAGAAACAATCTTATTTTACATATCAATTTGAGTTCCCTCTTCCTCCCATTCTTCCATGCCCCTCACTAACCCCCTATGCCGTCCCCCTTCTGCTCCCCAGGGAGGGTGTGGCCTACTATGAGGAATAATCAAAGTCTGTCACATCATTTGGAGCAGGGCCTAGGCCATTCCCCATGTGTCTAGAGTAAGAGAGTATTCCTCTATGAGGAATGGGCTCCCAAAGTCCATTTTTATAGGGCTTCTCAATGGAGTAATTTTTTTTTTCCCAGGGTGGAGATTTTCAGGTGGGAATTGGTCAAATTTCAATCCCTGAGCTTGGACAAGCTCAGAGATTGGCTGAGTTTCCTGCTCAGGGATCGGTTGGTTTTCCTGCTCAGGGATTGGTTGGTTTTGTGCTAAGTTGGTCAGGGGCAGATTTGGCTCTGGTTTCAGGGCCAAACTGTGTTTCTTTCACTGGCCACTTTTACTCTGTTGGCTCTAGTTTCAGGGCCAGGGTGCGTTTCTTTCACTGGTTCTGATTCCAGAGCCAAAGCCTATTTCTTTGGTGTTGGTTTCAGGGCCAAAGCATGTCACTGGCTCTGGTTTCAGGGCCAGGGTATGTTTCTTTGGCTCCGGTTTCAGGGTCAGGGTGTGTTTCTTTCACTGGCTCCGGTTTCAGGACCAGGGTGGGTTTCTTTGGCTGGCCCTTTTACCCTGCACTAAGTGTCCAGGAAGTCTGATACTACAGTGTTGACATAAGTGGGTCACCCTGACTATCTTTCCACACCCTGATGAATCAATGACAAATGTCAGGATGAGGGGCTTAAGAGATGGCACATCAGCTAGAAACACTGACTGTCCTTCCAGAGGACACTACTTCAATTCCCAGAGTATACAGCTGAAGCCAAAAATAATATGTAACTCTAGTCCAGGAGATCCAACATCTCCTTTTGGGCCCCCATGGGTACCACCCATTCAAGTGGTGCATAGAGAGACATGCAGGCAAAACACTCATGCGTTAAAAGGAATATCTTTCACAGTGAAATAATGGAAATCCAAACTGATCTTTTCCTAATAGATGCATAACTGGTGGTCTGGGGGTATTTATACATTAACTTAGCTACAAGCTACACAGGAGGGAACTGAAGCAATGGCCATGAACAAAACTGTCCAGAACCACAGGGCAAACATGTAGGAAATCTGAAGAGGCACTAGCCCACACAAGCATATGGCTCTGCCAGGCCTTGCCCTTCTCCCCCATTCCCTCTGCCTTGCTAAAATCCCTTAGATCACATCTCTAAGCTAGTCACCAAACACCATTCCCTTATTTGGACACTTCCTCCTCCTGAGGCTGACTACAAATACTATCAAAGTATTGAAGTTCAACAATCAAAAGCCCACTTTGGCTCACCTAATTAACATGCCCAACTAAAATGAAACACCTCATCCCAACACAGGGCTCCGCCTTTAATCTGCCATCTGCCTATGTGCCGCTTCTGTCTCCTCAATTCCAGAGGCAGTCCCTGTTTCTCCTGGACAAATACCCTTGTCCCTTCCACTTCTCCCTCATCCCCTCTCTCCTTTACGATGGAATCCTATTCCATTCTAACACAGACCTCCCCTCTTTCTCTTCTTAAAACTATACCTGCAAGGTCATGTGCTACTACTGTTTTCTGCCTGAGTCAGAAAGCAGCCACTTTATATTTTTTCTTGGCTTAATAAATACTTCTCTTTGAAAACAGGTATTTGGGTACAGTTTGTTCCTAATTCAGGGTCAGAGAGAGAGAGAGAGAGCTCCTGCTGTGCAGAAGTCCCCTTGGAGACTAAGATTCAGGTCTATTCCTTGTGGATACAGAGACTATACCCACTGGAATGTCCAGCCTCTGGAAGATTCTTCTCTTCCCTACTTGCTTCTCATTCCTCCTCTCATTCCTAGACTACTGTTGTACTATGAGGCTCTGACATCAGATGTTTGTGACCCCATATGTGAGTGTGCCCTTCTGAGGCTCTGACATCAGATATCTGTGACCCCGTGTGTGAGTGCTGACCCCGTGTGTGAGTGCATCCGTATGTGGCTCTGATGTCAGATGTCTGTGACCCCGCATGTGAGTGTACCCTTCTGAGGAGTCATCTTTCTGACAGCACATTTGAGAGCTTCAACTACAAAATGAAACAATTTAGCAATGATGACAAGGCAGTGAGTACTGAATTATGGCTGTGCTATAGGTGTCAGTAAACAGTGGTAATTACACTGTTTGTTGGTCCTCTTCTTCCTCTGTCACTGCCACAGGAGAAACCACTGCTTTTTCCTGGCCCCTTTCTTACACTCAGGACAAGGTGCATTCATGCTCTTGTATTAGTAGGTCCTCATGCCTGAGGGACTTCACAGTCCACTTCTTGGCCTGTAGCCCAAGCAATAGTAGCCACAGCTGAAAACCATTTGTCTATTCCCTGAACTCTACATGCAGTGGAAATGCCTAGCCAGTCACACAACTTACGTTTTCCTTAACAAGAGACCTACTATGTGTCCCAGGGAATAAAGGCTCATACTACATTCCATCCATCAATATCTTTAAAGCAGAGAGATGACCGACTAGAGTACAAATATGCTGAGGGCCAAGGAGCAATTAATACCTGAATAAGACACATGGAAGCTAGTGTGCTAGCCAGGATTCTAAGCAAGTCTGCTCAAGAAAGTGCCCACTTTGTAAGATTTTCATTTCTGCCCCTTGATCTAAGGAAATCTTTGGTTTCTTCCCTTTTGAGTGTATCAGAGTGTCGAGTGTGGGTACAGAGGACAGGAAAGGAGTCAGTTCTTTCCATTCACCATGTGGGTTCTGAATTAAGGCTTGTCAGTTTCACAGCCAGCACCTTTGCACACAGAGGAACCTCACCTGCTCAGAAAATCCATTTGTCATTCACTTTCTCTTCAGAAGCCACTCTTATATACAGTAACCTCTTCTGTAAGATAAGGACTGGGTAATCTGGGCTACCTGAACTAATCTAAATCTGAGAGGCCAGGGCCTGGCACCCCAGAGCACTCTGTAGCAGTTACATTATAAATGGATGGAGCAAATTGGTGTCATTAGAATCCCAGGAAGGATTGAATTCACTGGGGTCATAACCATTTTGAAATGACGATAAATAGGAGTCCCATTTCTCTCCCTTGCCTTGCCCTCTCTCTGTCCCCTTCTTTTCTTCCACTCAATTTCTCTGCCTGTCTCTGTCCCTTCTATTCTCTCTTCTCTGTCTCTATCGCTGTCACCACCTGTCACTGAAGCCACTATAGCCATTACTATAGTATACAAATCATCAGCAAACATATCTGAAACATGTATAGCCCCAATGGGAAGAATGTGCCACCAAATATGTGTGGTAGTGATGATGACAAAGAATCCCTTCCAAGTGTACCCCACATGAACTTTTGCACTCAAAAGTCTAAATTAACCAGCCCCAAATTAGATATCCAGATCCAAGAAGCTGGTGATACCCAGATATCTCCCTCATGTGTGCATCTGTATCATTACTCTGCATTGTGGATACCTGTGTCTTCATATATCAGGCAGGTCTTTATTCTAATTATATTGGTGCATGCTAGCCTTTACACTGAGGTCTCAGCCACATCCTCACAGAACTTTCTTTTTTTAATATTTTTATGTGTATGGGCATTTTGCCTTCATGTATGTGTATGAACCTCATGCACAAGTACATTTGGTGTCCCCAAAGTAGCCAGGAGAGGGCATCAGATTCCCTAGACATGGTTGTGAGCCAGCATGTGGGTGCTGGGAGTTGAAATCGGGTTCTATGGAAGAGTAGTCAGTGCTCTTAACCACTGAACCATCCCTCCAGCCCCCTCATGGAACTATGCAGCTCCATGGTTTAAGAACTATTTGCCTGACAAGGAAACCAATCAGCTAAGCTCAATAACTTGTGACAGCAGCAGAGGACACTGTCCACACCTGTGGCATACATTCTTCTGGCCATGGTCACTCAATACAAAGCCCCCTCGTCTGCCAACACCACCCTGATTGCTTCCGGTTAGCATGGTGGTCCTTCTTTGACAGCTACCTTCTAGCTCAGAGCCACCATGATTTCCTTGGATTGGAATTCCATCTTCCCTCTGAAGTCACTCATCTTTACTAAACAGCTATTTCTTCCATTGCAATAGCCACATAACTTGGAACATGTTACAAATGCAGATTCTTAGGCTCTACCCCAGACCTGCTTAATGAGAAGCATTGAGGTTGGAGGGCCTGACTGTGACTTCACAGTCTTCACAGGTTATTCTTAGATTTATTCTTAGATTCACCAAGTCTTCTGTTTGAAGATTCACTATCAGAAATGAAATACAGAAAACACATGGTAAGGGATCAGGAGAGTGCTCCATCAGTAATGTACAGAAGAACCTGAGTTCACAACCCAGGACTCACATAAAATTAATACAACAAAAATAAAGTCTACCATCATTTGTCTATAATCCCATCACTGGAGCAGATATGGACATATGTAGGTCCCACAGCTCACTGCCTAGCTGAATCAGTGACCTGCAGGTTCTGTGAGAAACCTTGTGGATTTCAGCAGGAGAGTGATAGACAGTAGTAAGGGAGTAGAAATGCCCAAAATTTACTGTATACATATATGATATTGTTTAAAAGTAGTTTTGAAGGTGGAGAGGGATTGGGGAAGACATTATATTTTGATCTCTGGCCTAAGAATGCACATGTATACATAAGAACATAAGAATACACATGAAAACATAAAAATACATAAAGAAGAAGAGAAAGGAACAAAGAAAGAAAGAAAAAGAGAGAGAGAGAGAGAGAGAGAGAGAGAGAGAGAGAGAGAGAGAAAGAAAGAAAGAAAGAAAGAAAGAAAGAAAGAAAGAAAGAAAGAAAGAAAGGAAAGGAAAGGCAAGAAGAAAAAGAAAAAATGCATGGCAAGGCATCTTGCTTCAGGAACATCCAGGGTACACACTGTTGACAATTCCTCACATTGTTGTCTGTCCTCAGATATAGGATTTCTACCCAGATACTTCAAATTATATGACTCTAACACCTTCTGAAATGAGTGGCCTGAAAGGTTTATAAATGTTAGATCTTTTTAAGGATTGGATTTGTCCAAGACAAAGAAGCAAGACAGGGCTACAGGTGAGTCATCACTGTCCCTCTGAAAACTAGTTAACTATCCCTAGTTACAAGCATCATGTTTATATGTCAAATATAGTCTAAAATGAGGTCTTTACCATGCATGCATGTTTCATGTGATTGTTCACTTAACTAAACACATTTTAATTACTATCATTTCTTTTATCATAAATTCTTGAGCTTACAATATGCCTGTCATGGGAAATAGCTGTTGTAGGATGTATCAGCTTGTCCTTGCATCTTCTCTGGGTCCTGTGCACACCTGCTTACTCCTTTCTCCCAATCTCTGCATTCTTCCTTTTAACTAAAGTCAGTCACTGTCCAAGTTCATGGGAGCCCAGAGGTAAGTGCCATGGCTGACCATTGCTAACAGCTTAACCTTTCATCTTCTCCTTTGAAGATTTTCAGTGTTTCAACTGGCTGTAATTGGGGTCCTGCAAAACTGTTGTTGGTGAAGCCACATCTACTGTGAGCATTAGAACCTGGAAGAATACCCAAGCCGGAAAATCAAAATCAATATAATTGCAAGTTATCAACCCCAAATTTCATTGACTTGCTTGCTTCAGAACTCTAAAGTGACAATGATTTCAGTTTACCTGAATAGCAAATAGAGAGATTCTCACATTTTAAAGGCTTAATTTTAAATCCAAATCCTAATATTAAAAAGCAGAAAAGCACTCTGCTGCAATTTTTCCTTGTTAGAAAATTCTATTAACAAAACACACAGGGTCAAAGGAGCTGCTTGATAATTCATCATAGGATGTACTGAAATGTGCATTTAATCCAAATGCTCATTAGTTTAACAAGAAGTCATTGCCTTTCCCTGCTGTTGTTTGTTTTAAAAATCAGATTACAGGCTGGTGAGACGGCTCACTAGGTAAAGGCGCCTGCTGCTAAGCCTGATGACCAACCTAAGTTCCATCTCTGAGCCTATAAGTGGGAAGAACAAAACTGACTTCCACAAATTAATCTTCTGGCCTCTACATGTGCACTGTGAAGATACAGACACTAATACATATACACAGACTCACACTAAATAAATAAAATGTAAACTAAAAATTGGGAAAGAGAGTGACATCCAAACAACCTACATCCAAACAACCTACCACTTGTGACTGAGTCGTTATAAACAAACCTTTATTTGGTATCTGTTTGGTTTTATAATCCCCAAAGTTTCCATACAAATTACTGAAGTGTGTGTGTGTGTGTGTGTGTGTGTGTGTGTGTGTGTGTGTAATTTTTTACAAAGAAAACAAGTGAGGACAGTGTTTTCCCCAAGTACTAAGAAAAAAATCTAGCCACATAAAAACAACTTCTTTGTTACATAACATGAAATGGGTGTGGACAGGAGGTAAGCAGCTTATGGTAGGTACACTCAGAACCGAAATTTGGGGAACTTCTTTCTGGGGGCAGGAATGCCAGAAAGCAGCTCTGCCTCTGAGTTTCTTTAAGCCCTTCTTCTAACAGAGGCCTCTGTTCCAAATCTCTGTGTGGCTGTGTTGTGGGATAACCCTTCTTTGTGTTGTGATTATGTTTTATTTTCATTGGTTAATAAAGAAGCTGATTTGGCCAGTATCAAGTCAGGATAAAGCCAGGCAGGAAAGCAAAACCGAAAACACAGAGAGATTGAAGGGTATTGTCTGGGGAGAAGCCAGGAAACTGCTGGAGGAGCAAGATGTACTAAAGACATGAGTCATGTGGCAAAACATAAACTAATGAAAATGGGTAAATTTAAGTTATAAGAGCTAGTTAGTAATAAGCCTGAGCAATAGGCCAAACAGTGTGTAACTAATATTAGACTTCTGTGTGATTATTTTGGGACTGGGTAGCTGGAAAACAAAAGTACCACCAGACCTCCATGTGCAGCTCTCAACCCTTCTGGTGACAGCTTTGTGATGGGATCTCTAGCTTTCATGGTAAAAATGTGTTCTATTTACTCAACACTCTTGAAGGAAAATAGTGTGACAGCCTTGGAAGAAAGCTCCTTCCTCTTGGTCACAAGAATGAAATCTATCCCTGACATAACATTGTGATCTGCTCCACATGTTAGAACATCATATACCATTGTCTTACCCATTTAGAGTTATTCCATGGGTCTACAAAGATGGCTCAGTGGTTAAGAGCACTTGCTGCTTTCAGAGGACCCAAACCAATTCCTAGCATCCACATGGAAGCACACAACCATCTATAACTCCAATTCCAAGGGACTCAGGCCCCTCTTCTTGCCTCCATAGGTACCAAGGACACATGTGGTACACATCCATACATGTGGGCAAAACATATATACACATAAAATAAATAAATCTCAAAAAATTAAGAGTGAATCCAGCTGAGCCTGACAATGACTGGGCCAAGAGACCATCCCTAAGAAATGGTGACTCACCTAAAGTCATGCTACAGAGATGGGAGAAACAGGATATTGCAGGATATTTGGTCACACTGTGAACCCTGAGATGGTGTTATTTACCAGAAAAACCTGTTTACAGCTGTGGTGTGACTCAGCCATAGCACATGCTTATAATCCAAGAGCTTTCTGCTTGAATATTATAAACAGGATTAAATAAAGTCAAACATAGGTCCAGAGGCAGAACAAGTAATCAGTTGTCAGGAACTGAACAAGAAAAAAAATGATAAAAAGTAAGAGGGAGTCAAGAAGATGGATGAAGAAACACACAGGAAGTAGAAGGAAGGGGCATTCAGTTGGAGGAGACTTGTTTGTGACAGCATAGGGGAAAAGTCTTTCTGGATGTTGGCAGATGAGGAAAGTCAACTGGGTGCTTTCTCTGCCTCTCTGAGCTATCAGGCTTTCACCCCAGCATCAAGACTGGCTCCCAAATCTTTATCAGTAAAAATGAACAATTGAGATTTTGTTAAAAACAACAATCACCCACATAATGGATAATGAAATTTTCCTTCCCAGAAGCCCTGTTTCTATGAAATTGCTTACAGAAACAACTAGGCAGGACTACTAAGTTTGTCCTCTCTTCTGAGGCAAACTCAGAAAAAAAGTGTAACTTTTTCTTCTCTGTCTCTTTGTTTTAGATAAAAACCAAAATTAAAAACTTTAGTACTTGACCCAAAATGACTATAAATACATAGAACTACACTATAATACCTCTAAAACAAATCTGTATTCTCCAGCTCTCTACCCAGCTGGCTCCACTCCATTTAGGTACCCAGTTGGCTACTACAGGCCTCTGAGTTATAAGATGGTCCAAAGAGAATTCAGGAAGATGCATAACAGAAAAGGAACCAAAAGTAAATGCTGTTGAATGAGCAAAAAAGAAGGGTATCTTTGGACATGATCACAGAATAGAGAAGCTTCACATGTCAGGGTGGGCAGAAAGATGTGTAAGACAGGGAACTAAGGCTAATGAACTAGTTGGGCAGAGACAGAGTGTAGGAATAGGAATATTTGTTGAAAAGCCTCAGAAAATGACTAGACAAACTGAAACAAATTCAAGGAATAGCCAGCATTTCTCTAAGTCCAGTCGCTAAGAAATTTCATGAAAAGCATGAAATCCAGGACAGATAAATGGCTACCTCTGGTTTGACCATGGTATGTTCCCCCACAGGTTCAGGTCCCTAGCTTGGTACCCAGTAGTGATGCTGTTGTTATGGAAACAGTGGGACTATGCCAGTTGTAAGGCCAGAGCTTACAGGGCTACAGCTTGGTCCTGTTTCCTGTCGAGCTTTCTGCTTTTTGATCCACTGATGAGTCTGGCGTCTCCTCCACATGCTTCCATCCAGCAAGAACTCTGCTGTACCTTCGAGAAAACAATGAGCTGGTGTAAATCCTTCCTCCCTTTGGCTTCACTGTAAGGTGTTTTATCACAGCAACAAGAACTAACCCAAGTCACGTGTCTGACTTCCTCTATACTTCATGAGGTGGGGGAACATTGATTCTGTTTTCATTTGGTAGAAATGGTACCCGAAATCTAGAAGATTCATACTGAAAGCAGGAATACTACTTTAGCAAAAAATAAAAGAAAAAGAAAAAAAAGGAAGGAAGAAAAAAGAAAAGAAAGAAAGAAGAAAAGAATAAAGAAACATTAAAGTGCCACTGTTACCCTAGTCACACTGGCTGGTACTAGAGGATATAAGCACTACAGCTTTCATTATGTGGTACTACAGGATATAAGTACTCCAACTTTCACTATGTGGTTCTATGGGATATAAGCACTATGGCTTTCACTATGTGGTACTACAAGATATAAGCACTGCAGCTTTCACTATGTGATACTACAGGGCATAAGCCCTGCAGCTTTTACTATATGGTACTATAGGATATAAGCACTATGGCATTCTGCAGGGTCTACTGTGTCTCTGAGCATCAGATTCCTCCTGTCCAGTGAGACCAACAGTAAGACCCATGCATGACAATTGTGAGAATGGGGTGGAGTGATGATGCATTCTCAGGGTAATTGCTGAACAAGGAAGGAGCCCAATAAGCACTAGCATTGATGCCAGCTTTTTTTTTCTTCCACTTAAAGCTACCATCATCACCAGTGTGATTAGAAAACAACAGCAAACCCTGCTGAGTCTCAAGGTTTGATCTGTGGCTCTGACCAGAGAAATCAAAGCAGACACATGACAAAGAGATACTTAGTGAATGAAGAACAGACAGGGTGTGGGGGCTTCAGAAGTATGAGTAGAGAGCCCTGTAGAAGTGATCAGAGTTCACTGCCTGAATCCAAAGCTAGCTGGGAGGGGAGACGAAAGGGGTGGAGAAGGTCAGAAAGAACCAGGTCTCTGGAGGAGTCACACTGACCAGGCACCACAATACAGCAGGGCTATTCAGAAGCAGCTGCAAGGCAGAAGCACAAGCCATAGAAGTACAAGCCATAGAAAGGGCTGGGCCAAGACGCAGACATGACAGCTGGTGATGCTTTTTAAGGTTAATAATTCCTCCAAGGAAAAGGAACTGGGGACAGGGATGAGCCATGTCACTGTGACCATCATTTTTAGATGAAACTGACTGGATATTTTCTCTATGCCAGGATACTTTGTAAGCTTTTTATGTAGTTGTTCTCATTAAACTCTCATCATAACTGCCTCTCTATTTTATAGGCAAACACATTAAAAATCAAAAAAGCTAAAAGTCTTTCCTTGAAGGCATCCGGCTTTGTAAAAATTAATTTTTAATGTCAGCATTCAAAGAAATGAGTCTCACTCACTGCGGTAGTATTCCAGTTTTTAGCCAATCAGTAGTCAGGGATGGGGAGATGGGTTCTGTCAGTGAAGTGCTTGCCTTGCAGACATGTGTGCCTGGGTCCAATTCCAGAATCCTCCTAAGAAAAGCACAACACAGTGGTGGGTGCTTTTAATTTAAGTGCTTGGGAAGTAGAGGCAGAGGGAACCCTGGGACTTGGTAGTCAGTCAGTCCAACTTACTCAGCAAGGCTCAGAGCAGAGAGAGACCCTACCTCAAATCACAAGGTACCTCAAAATACAAGGTAGAAGACACCAGGGTGATGACATCAGAAGCTGACCTGCAGCATCTACAGGGATCTGCACACAAGTTAACACCACTCCCATATATGTACATGAAATGGAATTCAGAGTCTTCACACTTATTTTTTGTTCCCTAAAAAAAGGAAGCATAAGTTTGAAAAAGGAGAAATAAGAAGTTAAGAGACACCTGTAAGCAACAGCTCTGACAGAGGAAGACAGTGGCTTCTGGGGTTGACAGAGAGACTTCCTGAAGCTTTTTGTCCTCTGAACATAGAGAAAAACATTCTCAGGAGAAGGAAATGGAGTTTTAAAAGCACAAAGGTATCAACAGACCAAAAACTACACAAGACAAGTAATCCCCAAGAACCAGTTTCGATGACAGTCTAAATGCAGAACAAGGGGCCAGATTTCATATGCTTAGTTTCAGCAAAGAAATGAACACAACTCTGGATTTGACATCCATGGACAGTGGCTTTTGAAGTTAATTGCTGCCTTTCCCAGCTTGGACAAAACCATTACATTATGCTCTGAAAGGACACCCGTGCTTAGCCTCTTCTTTAAAATGATTTTTGGCTTCTAAGGGGTATGTGTCCTGTGTGGTAAACAACATAGCTCTATAACACTGGCTCCAGTGTCTCACTAGAGACACCACACTGCAGACCATACCAAGGCTCCTTCAGAGCCTGCTCCCCAACCTTCACCATGCCAACTAGCCTAATGCTCATTGATAACTATGCCCACATAGTAAACAGTGTCTCACTGTGTAGCTCTGGCTGCCAGGGATGGAACTCACTATAAACCAGGCTGGCTTACAACACACAGAAATCCACCTGCCTCTGCCTTCCATGTGCTCTGAATAAAAGTCTGTTCCACCATACCCCAAAAGGCCTTATTAGTGATATTAAGAACTGCCTTTTTGAGCCTGAAACATTTATTTAGCCCACTTGAAAGTAAAGAATTACATTCCTTGTGACAGCTACTGCTGCATGACACCAGGGAGATTTATCCTATGTCTACTCTCTGTCCTTCTAATAGGTGGGTGCAGAGAAAGCCATTATGCTACAGGAGAATGGGTACAGGAATAATCTTCTTGCTTCTGTAGTTTATGAGGGAGGTACAAAGAGAAGAAAAAAATAAAACATACAGTGACAATTCTTTTGTGCTTCAAAATAAAGGCAGTGTTGAAAGAAAATCATTTCTGTACTGGGTAAAAAATAATCATTATTGCCAAGGACATTTTTGATGAGAAAATAAAGGAAGATTAAATCATAAATGCTAAGTGAAAGAAGCATAAGTACAAATGGAGTTTTGTGATTTGTAACTCCATTTACATGAAACACCCAAAATAGATACACCCACAGAGAAGAACATAGACAGGTGCCTGGGTCAGAGCTAGGGCTACAGGTAAGAAACTGCTTGTTGAGTGAGGAGCATCACTGTGTAATGATGGGGAAGTTTAGCGAGGGCACAGAAGAGAATTGTATCATGTTATAAACTGCTATATTCTAATAATGAAATTCTACTTGGTGAGATTTATTTCATTATATTACTTAAATTTTAGAAGGAAAAGGAACCAGGTGGTACAGGCCTACAATGTGAACACCAGCAAGGCTAGGGCAGATGGATTGAGGGTTGGAAGGTAAACTAGGCTACATAATGAAGTGTTGTCTAAAATACAGTAGTGGGTGATGTTCCATTCTAGAACACAAGCAAATGGACTTTTCACTTTCCCTCAGACATTTACAGAGCTTCTATAAAAAAAAAAGAACACACCATCTTTGTCACACTTGGGCTTTATTCTGGGAAGGGGGAGGGGGAGTTGTGTTTACATCTTGCTTTCTGTTCTTCACAAAATCACATATAGAAATGTTCCAGGGAAACAACTGAACTACTTTTCCATGGCAGAGACAGGAGGGTAATTAGTTTCCACAGCAGCCTGGGCTACAGAGCTAAGCCACTGCAATTGCAGGGGAAAAAAAAAAAAAAGAAGTAATATTAATTTGGAGGCAGAGCTCAGGTTGCCATTTGTGTTAGCTTGCTTTCTTTGAGCAGTAGACATGGAATATGGGTTAGACATGTGGATTACTGAGGAAGAAATGAAGGCAAAGAAGCAGAACTAGGAGGGGAAAGCTACCAGAAAGCTAAGGACGGCAGACTTAGGCCATCGGAGCTCAGGTCGGAGGATGGTTTCAAAAAAGGGCTGGACAAGCAGGTGAAGAGGTGGAAAGAAGCCACAACAGAAGATTTGTACTAAAGTATGGTCAGCATGACATGATGTTAGATCTAGCACCAGACTGCTGGGCTCTCCAGCCAACTTAGCGCCTAAAACAAGAGACCTAGGTGGCACCATCTCAATATATGTTTTAACATCTATACTGTAGCTCCAGAAGCTATCAGTCTCTGAATCGGAAAGCATGGCTAATTGAAGCCTGATGATGTCTGCCCATTTTATTTGAGGTAATGATTCCTGTAAACTCTTCTCTTAAGTCTTTGAGGGTCATTGCAAGGGAGAACATAGAAGTAAGATAATGTAAGACATGTGACAGGTAGCAACCACACTCAGAATTCTAGCCTTGGAGGAGAAAGTAGAAGCCATGGTTAAGATCTGCAGGTGGCAAGCCAGATCCTGAGCAGAAAGAGGAGAAGCATCAATTGTTAGAAGAACTTTTACAAAGAAATGCATACCCTTGCTTATTGTCTGTCAGGCAGCGGGGCCATTCATAGACCTGTCTGTGCCACACAATTCCCTCAAATGAGCTTCAAACTTGTTGTGAGGAACATATTATAATTTGTACATGGTGCTTTTGTGCATTTGTAGTTTTTTTGTGAAGTTTAAGATAATACTTCTTCACAAATCATGTATGAGATATGTTAGAAAATATACATTGCTATAGAATCAAATAAATCAAATTTTACATAGGAGAAATCAGGTACCTAGAATTGATCTATTTGATTTTGTGAAAGTTAAGTCAGAAAATTATTCACAAGCAATATTGATGGAAATAATCTATATTCTGGGAGACAGGAATTAGTGAAGCTTTTATATGCTGCCCCTAAAGGCTTTAAAATAACATACACAAGAAGCAGTTCTGCACACATATAATATATATATATATATATATATATATATGTTTACATATATAGGACAATTTTAATCATAAGAAAGTCTAAAAGAGGCAAAACTGTACAATAGAATAAAACTGTATCATATCAGAAGAGCTTCACAAAAGAAAATGCTAGTGTATCTATTTGGCAGCAATCAGACAGTAAGTCCTTTTAGAACAAAATGCACTTGGTTGGGGGGGGCGTTGCTGCTGCAATAATTTGCTTAGCAAGACCTAAACAGCCTAAAAGCAAAGTATATCTTAGGGTGTTTCATCTGCATCAAAGAATAGTTTCCTGTTGTCACAGCTCCTGGTTTAAAACCTCAGCTTTTTAGACAAAGCTCCCTTAGAATGGAGCATCGCCCTCTGATGAAGTGTGAGTGCAAGGGAACACAGCTGAGTACAGGCTGCCTGTGAGTCACTGTGACCACCAAGAGAAAGTGTGATCACATGTCTCCTGACTCACACTCCTGGGATCCAGAGGGTGGAAACACCACGTTCCTGGTCAGTGGGCAGTCTAACTATCACATACACAATGAAGCAATCAGAGCAGGTGAGCAGGTGAATATCCCCTTTCAGAGGATAAATTACCTTTTTCCTGGAAAATGATTATTGGCTGACAGTGAGGTAGTAATTTGCCTCCTTCCAGACCATAATAAACAAAAATACAAAGTAGGACGCCATTTTCAATAGCTACGTGGGTGATTGTAATCACCTTTTATTTAGCCTTGAAACCAGTTGCTACCTCATCAGCTATGATATATAATACTTCCTTATTTTTGTTAATGTCTTGTAAAAGAAGAGGGTTTTGTGAGGCTCCGCTTGGCAAACTGTCTGAAGTGTCACCTATTACTGAATTCCACAGAGTTTAAAGTTTCTTTTGCAGAAAACCCATTTTTGTATTTCGCCATACCCTCTTGCTGCCCACATTCAGGAACTAGTCTGAGACAGTTTGTTCTATTACAGAAAGAGAACAAAAGGAATGCATTACATAAGTGAGGCATGATGGAGCTGGCTGGGCCAAGACAATGGCAATGCTCTGGGTGACAGAGATGTTCCTTAGGTGACAATGGCTGTTTTAGTGGGTCACATGATTATATGAAAGCCATCTCCAAGACAGAAGCTGCAACAGAGTTCAGCACTAACTGGAATTCAACAGGATGGGAAATCAAGTGTTGTTTTTAAATGTTGAATCAGGGAATGGGAAGAGGACAGCTGCCATGGAGGCATAGAAATGAGAGGAGACAGAAAGACTGTGGCTGGAAGCAGAGAACAGAGAACCCTGATGCCACAAACTGCACAGGAAACTGGCCAAGCACAGATTGTGAAAACTGATTTTGTACAAAGGGTTCTAACTGCCATGACATTACTCTCTGCTGTTATCAAGCCACCAAAACCAGGAAACAAACAAACAAACAAACAAAAAACCCACTAACAACAACAAATCCTGTTAGAAAAAGAGACTCGGGGACTCATGAGCCTGAGTGTCTCCGATTCCATTAGAGCAGTGAACCAAACTCGGTCTTTAAAAAGCAGTAACTGTCAATATTTAACATGAGGGAATTTCATTTTCCATTAAAAACAAAACAATCAGATGAATGCTTCATTGATGAGAGAAGAGGGAGAGTGAGAGGGTAGAGGAGAGAGAAAGAGAAGTAAGGAAGAGAGAAAGATTAGGCTTGGCTTCCCAATGGCTGCACAGCAACCACTGCCTTCACAAAGGGCCAGGGGTTAAACAGTTCACAGCCTACTCCACACTCCACTGCCTGTCACCAGATCAATCCAATCATTCGCATGGCCTGCCTGCCCTGAGCACTTGATTCAGGAAGCTCCTGCTAGTGCAAGATTTGAAGGATCTATTCGCGACTATATATATATATATATATATATATATATATATATATATATATATTATATATATCCTATATCTCCTGTTGCAGTTAGTTTTTGCCTTACCTAAAACCACTTTGAGTGACTTCCTTAGTTCTGTATGTTGATATTAAATGCAAGTCCTTCTGCGGTATGTAGTGGTTTTTCTCTATTTTGAGGCCAGATGCAGCATCACTCTTGTGAGTCCACACCCTGTGGTAAGTAAATACTTACCAGGACAGAGCTTTGGATTAAGCTCCTGCACTAGATTCCATATAGGCACAGGGAAAATCAAAACGGTGGGACTCATGCTCAGGTCCCCTGTGGGGGTGGGACTAATCAGGAAACAGCTGAGCAGTGTTACTGAGAGGCCACATTTCCAGCAGGCCAGGTCTACTGATAAGGACTCAGAATCACTTAACATCAAGGAATGAATACTTTCTTTCCTGTTATCACTCCACCTGTCCCTTATAAGGAAGTAACTCTAAAATGTGCAATAATATTTGTATTCATGGTTTTTTTCCCCTGTTTTCTTAGGTCTTTATGAGGATTAAATCAACTATTTCTGCTCAGGACTTGATAGCCTTCCTAGTGATGGGACAGAACAAAGGGGGACTCATTCAGAGACTGGAAGTTAGATAAAGCCAGCAAAGATTTTTACATGAAATTGTTATATTTTTTTGTTTTTTGTTTGTTTGTTTGTTTCTTGCTGTTGACACTAGCTAAATATTTCTTTAGAAACAGAATCTGGACATGTAACTCAAGCAAGCCTGAAATGTACCATCCTCCTACCTCATCACTACATCCAGCTTCAGGAAAATCACTTACTTTGCCAGGTGGTGGTGGACACGCCTTTAGTCCAAGCACTCAGGAGGCAGAGGCAGGTGGATCTCTGTGAGTTCGAGACCAGCCTGGTCTACAAGGGCTAGTTCCAGGACAGCCTCCAAAGCCACAGAGAAACCCTATCTCAAAAAAACAAAACAAAACAGAAAAACAAAAATACAAAAACAACAAAACAAAATCACTTACTTGAGTCTTTCAGACTCATTTTCCTCGGACTTTTGATTAGGTTCAGGCCATGAGAGTCATCGGAAACAAGATGGGGCAGGAAGGAGATGGAGAGGGAATTACTCCTTTTCTGTGACCTTCTTGGAACCTCTTAGTAAATGTCAGCCCTCAGATGGCTTTCCTCACATTCTTGTCTCCAGGTTTTCAGGTGCCTAGCTTCCCTTGACACTAGTCTCCAGTGTTTCTCCACAGTTTCAGCACTCTTGACCCTACCGGTATTTTCTGAATCTTCACCTGGGTAAGGGTGTGTGGCTCAGTCGTGGACCACTTGCTCAGCATGGAGGAAACCTTCTATCACTGCACAAAGAATAAGCAACTAAATAACATCACTGTTACTAATAAAAAAATACCTTCTCTTAAATCCTTTGGACTGTCTCTCAACAGGACCCTTCCAGACACATCAGGAATTTGTGTACAAGGGTAGATGGATAAAAAAGACAAAGGGAATTGACAAGTAAAAAAAAAAGATTTCAAATGAGTCTTGCAAAAGATTTTAGATAAGCACAATGCCGAAGATTGGTCTTCAAGGCTTGCTGGCCTCAATCAGATATTGAAGTGGCTGAGTGCTGTGGGCCACTTCTTCTCTGAAGCCTTTCATTTCATATCCAATTAGAAATGTGCCAGTCTGTGATGATGGCAACCTTCAGCATGGTCAGCCTGTCACTTCCCCCTCCCTCACTACAGACACAAATGCCTCCTGATTACTAAGAACCTTATTAGATGCCATTGTTTCCCATGTCACTCAACTCCTCCTAGGCCCTGATCTTTATCAGCTTGCATTCTACTGCGAGGAAAAAAGAAAAAAGAAAATCCCTGGATACCCACATCAGGCTGTATTCAAAACAGTGGTAAAGTGCATCTGGTCTTGTCACTCATAGGCTTTGTTTTCCTGTCTAAGTCTAAGAATAAGTGGCAATCAGTTGCAAAAAGGAGAGGAAGTTTTCCAAAGAGCACACATATGACAGAAGTCACGCATGAGGTAAAGTACAACACAAGTCTGACTGGACTCTCCTGTGGCCTCTATTTAACTTGGTCAATATTTTTTGACCATGACATTCATTGTAATAAATATTAAGTATAGCTACTATCTCTGTCAAGACTATTTAGGCAGATGTCATCCCTTAAAGAGGACATCAGTTCTACAAACTGCCCAAGTCCTCTGCTAGTTAAGATAGGGGGAAGCAAGCAAACAAACTGTATTTGCATCACACACCAAATCTCTATTCCTATAATACTATGCAACATATTTCTGACAGATTCCCATCTCCAAATTATTTAAGTTTCAGAGCAAAATACTTGGTTTAGAAGTGACAATATTTTACCTTTAATAAAATACCATGAATCCTGATAACTGAAAAGAGGCTAAAACAAAACCACACTTCAATTCTCTAAAGGCTTAGGAATTAGTCACTGACTCTTTATTGTTAAGCACAGTACATGGTGTGGAGAGGATGTTCAATTGATGGAATGAAAAGAATGGCTCTGTGGCCCAGTGTCTTGGCAAATTTCACCCTCTGTCATATCAACACTTAGAACAATTACCTGCTTTCAAGGCTCACCTTTGTTTAGGGAAGTCATGCTGGAGTACTGTTCTGACTTTGCAGGCATCTACAGTACCATCAAGGGTTTAGAGAGGATTCCTGTTTGAGCACACAAAGGAGAAGCTCTCATCTACAGAGAGCATAATGGGAGCCTGCCACTAAGGCTTCCTCAAGAGGTACTTACTTCCTTTCAAGACAAAGGTAGACAAAGATGGAAAAGAAGCACTGAAGTGACTGGTGTGAGAAAGCAGAAATATAGCCACAGAGCCTGGCAAAGAAGAAAAGCAGTGGAAAGGGTGGTCTTCAGACAACCTGGCGATGCTTGGATTTGCTTCCACGGACCCTGACCCCTGTAGAATTTAGTCTCCATTCCTGAGACTCTTCCAGTGACATCTCATCTGTGACTGGACCGAGAGCACTGGGACTTAAGCTTCTCTGGCAGTAATTTCATATCCTGTACTGAAAAGTGGAGGTGGACAGATGCAAAGGCCTCAGGGAACAAGGACAAAGGACTACACTTCTAGATCCACATGGTGGAAAGTGGTTCTTTAGAGAGTGATATCTAAAAACTGATGTTGGCAATCTACCTGCTCAAGAATATTAAATGCAGAAAATCAATAAAAGTGAATTAAAAGTATTTTACACTACCCCAGTTTACTGCTTTAAAAAAACTATGTCTTGGATAAATACAATAGAACGGGGCTCATTTGGGGGCTATTTTTAAAATATTACAGAGAAGCAATTTAAATTGTTAAGCTCTACTTAAGAAAAGAATGATGACCAAACACAGAGCTTCATTAGGCAACATCAGAAATCCCAGCAGTGATAAAATTGAGAGTATTTACCAAGCAAAACGACCTTCAGCACATGACAAGCCTTTAGAACAACAAAATGGATTCACAATTTCCAGTCGTGATCCTAAGAATCTATAGAGTGTTCACAACATAAACAACCAATCACAAGCACATTTCTATGGTCTGGGGCAAAAAAGGAATTTGTCCTTTTTGGCCCCCAAGTACTTAAATTTGTGTGATGATATGGCAGAACCCAAGAGCCTCTTCCTGACATAGAAAAAAATGATTACAATTTTAAGACAATGATTGAAACATTAGTGATTCTCCTTTAGCTGACTCAGGTGTTCCTGTATTGGACTTTTACAGACTGCCCTTTGTTACTCTCATAATAAAATGGTGTCAACTTCCACTCTGCATGACTGCCACAGGAGGCAGGCTTCATTGAGCTAAGACCAGGTTTTCCCTTTGCATTTCCAGTGCTGAGGCTTTTAGAAGACTTTTGTTGCATGATGGGGCTGTGTTGTATACTGCCAGTATAAGTACTTCTTCAAGTACTGCTATAACAAAATACCTGACCCAATCAACTTAAGGAACAAATGGAAGGCTTATTCTGGTTCCCAGACTGATGTCCCACTCAAGGCAGGGAAAGCATGGCAGTAAGAACATGAATGGTTGCCCACATTGCTTTCTAATCTGGAAGTAGAGACAGGTGACTATGAGTGCTTTGCTTGTTTTCTTCTTTTCATTAACTCTGAGGCCCAAATCCTTGCCTACCGTCTCTCTCTCTCTCTCTCTCTCTCTCTCTCTCTCTCTCTCTCTCTCTCTCTCTCTCTCTCTCTGTGTGTGTGTGTGTGTTCCTGTTCAACTAAGCTTGTCTCCACCCTCATGCTCACAGGTATATCTACTAATCTTAGGAAAGTTTTTTTACTGTCAGAGTGGGAAAATGGCATTTATACAAAATAAGTAGAGGACCAAAATGGTGGCAAACCATACATAGGCAAGCCTTTTGAAAACTATCAATAGTGGTAAGGTGGAAAGGCATTGGTCTAGACTGTCTCCAGCCAAAGATGGCACTTTCACCATTCCAAACCTAGAAATAATGGCAACAAAGGTGGTCATGTTGCAGGTGTTAAATGGTGAGAATTAAGACAACAAACACAAAACAATGCAAGATGGGTTCATTAGGTACTCAGACATTTATAACTGTCATTTCAGAACCAAAGACAATATCAACATGAACATATTACAGATATCAGATACTGTGCAAACTGTCCTAAAAACTGGTGGTTATTATTGAGCATGCCCCAGTACTCAGGATATGCTCAGGAAAGATAAACATTGATATATCACTGTCTGTTCAATAGATGCATAGAGAAAACACAAAGAACACAAAGACTTAAAAGGTGTACTTCATGGCATAATGCTCATACCCACAAGTGAAAGTGCTTTTATCCTGTTAATGCTTTCTTATAAACAGCTCCTGATTGTAAGAACCAGGTGGTCCTACATGAAAACTCAAATGTGTTATCCTTCTCTTTGTACAAAATGCAATAAAACAAGGCATGGCTGAAACTTATTACTGCAGTCTAGGCAGACTGCTGGAGCCAGCGCTGCCACTAATTCTGTCCTATAGCTTGCAGGAAAGTGAAAAAGAAACACAGAACTTCCAATAAATCAATTTTCTTTACTAGCTTCCTTTATTTATCGTTTGCTGCTACTGTATGTTTTGTGGATCGAGTTAATCATTTTCATGTAAAAATCAATTTCAATATGTGCTTTCAATTCAAAGTAATTGTCAGATACTGTGAAGAAGGAGGGTTCTTGAGAAAGACGTGGAAGTATATATACACTTGTGTAGTTGTGTCCAATGTCCACATCACACCATTCCCAATTTCTCATGGAAGTGTCCAAAAATCTTGTTCTCTATTTTTAGCAACTGCTTAGTTAAGATGTATTACAGACAAGACCAAGTCTATTTCCAATTTAAGCCCCCTGAATATTCTCTCTCTCTCTCTCTCTCTCTCTCTCTCTCTCTCTCTCTCTCTCTCTCTGTCTGTCTGTCTGTCTGTCTGTCTCTCAGTCAGATTCTTGATTAGAATATCTGCTAGAGCAAGAACTGAGACATGGTTTGAATGATGGTGTCCTCACGAGGCTTTTAATAGCATGTTCCCCTACTGACTCCCCCCCCCCGTCTCTCTGTCTCTCTGTCTCTCTGTCTCTGTCTCTCTGTGTCTCTGTCTCTGTCTCTGTCTCTCTCTCTCTCTCTCTCTCTCTCTCTCTCTCTCTCCTGTCCTTCCTTCCTTTCTTCTTTCTGCTTATGGTAGACGTAATCTATCTCTGTTTGCATATACTTAGGCATTCTTGTTACTGGTAAAGCACCAGATTGCTATTAAAAATCACACTAGTGACACAAATTTGGAGCCTATCTGTTCCTCTCTTTTTTAAATACTAACCTACTTTACATTTTAATTACTGGCTCTGCAGAAAATTACATTGAGGACGCCTAACAATTTGAGATGCTGAGGGGATGTCACCATTGCTGCTTTATCCTACACACCAGTTTACCTGCAAAGACCAGCCAAGTGATTCTACCTTTTGAAGAAAGTCCCTTCAAATGTAACTGGACTGAAACTGAGAAGATTCCTGTCACTTCTGAGTTAAGGAAAGCAGCCGAGTTCAGGTAATATTACGATAGATAGATAGATAGATAGATAGATAGATAGATAGATAGATAGATCTATGCAAATAAGCATATCTATGCATTTGCACCCCTAAGTTTCTCTTTCCCATGGTGAGAATTTAATTGATAGAAAGTAAAGAAGTCCACAGAAGCAGCCCTGGGACCTGCTGAATCTGCTGTGAGTTGATCATTCTTCCACTCTCAAACATTGGTCCCAGGCTAAACAAAGGGACTGCCAGTGATAGCACATGCCTCACTTTAAAGAGCACTAAAAGAACTTTCCTCAAGTCTTCTCAACAGCATCTCCCTGCAGTATACTGCACACTTACTCTAGAAACATTGACTTCAAATAAGCCTACCTTGGTTTTATTCTAAGCCATTGTGTTCAATTCAACTAAATATTGTAGACATGCTGTCAAGTGGCAACACAGGTTCCTCCACTGAGAATGAATTAAAAATGAGGACAAATCTAGCTTCCAGACCTGAACATTTTACTCCAAATAAGTTCCATCTTCAAACTGCTCCTGTAATTCTCAATTCTCACTTGCAGACTGTATTAAATGGTAGCTCCATCTAATAGAAAATGCATAGCCTGCAAGTCTACTACATGTAAAATCCAATGAATCAGAATATATAAAAGAAGAACATTTGAAGATCTTTAAGGATCAAAGGCAGAAAACAGTTCAAGGAAAAGTCACAATGTGATGGAACATAAAAGAGATTAGACCAGGCAAGCCATTGGAAGAAAAGAGAAGCTGAGGGCTGAGATGAGAGATAACTGATAATAGAAAGTGAAGGTCAGTCATCTGGGCCAAATGATCCTCTCTTTATCAATTTGGCATTTCCTAAGATCTAATGGTGTTATTGATACTATATAAATTGGAAAAATTATATGACTTTAACATTGATTCATTCTACATCGGCATATGACCTCCGAGGGAAGAGCAATTCCCATTATCAGAGTATTGGCTTGAAAAAATTATATATACATATGTATATGAAATCATATATATGTATGTATCATATCCATCTTCATGAAACAAGTTATTTCATTATTAAAACAAATAAGCAATATATTAACACCAAAATATATTAATAGTATAAAACCTCCAGTTTTCACAACAAAGCAATGTATTTAGCAATCCTAGGCACTCTTGAACAATACTAAACTCCTATTTTTCCAGCTTTTCTCACTGGAGCCCATTCCACATAGAGGGATACTCCCTGGGCCAAGACACACAGGGATAGGTCCTATCCCAAAGGATATGATAAATTCTAATAAACCCCCATGGAAGACCTCTCCCTCCCTGGGGAGCAGAAAGGATATGTGATAGGTAGGGTTTTAGTTGAGGAGGGGTAGTAGGGGAGGAGGGGAGGGAGAGGGAACTAGGATTGACATGTAAAACAATCTTGTTTCTAATTCAAATAAAAAAACTGCAAAAAATCTAAAAAAAAAATATTCACTGTTTCAAAACAAGCAGAGGTAATCCATCAGTTTAACAGATTAAAGAGCATTAAAAATGAAGCAAGCTTCTAAATTCAACTTCAAATCTTTGCAAATCTCAACAACAACAACAACAAAAAAACAACAGTAAAAATAGCATCTTAACTCTATAACTCATGGAAAATAAATGGTAGAAAAGAAAAGTCTAGCACAGTAGGTATGAAAAGTTTCCTAGCTTTTGGCCTTTGGTTCCAGGGAGGCCACAGTGCTGTCTTCTATCATCCCAAATTTGGGCTCCTCTGATACCAGTGACCTCTACCATGCCACCTAAGTTGCTCCCCCAATGAAATCAAAGTTGTGCGCCTGGAGTGCGCTCAAGACAAGGTTGGTGCCACATCTATCTTGGTACCCAAGATAGGTCCCCTGGCTCTGCCTCCAAAAAAAGTTGGTGATGGCATTGCCAAGGCAACCCATGTCTGGAAAGGACTGATTATAGCCAGGTCCAGATGAGGTAGTGTCCTCTGCCTGATCAATAGAGACCTGAAGGAGCAACCAAGACACAGAAAGAGGCAGAAGAACACTAAGCACCGTGGAACATCACTTTTGATGAGATTGTCAGCATTGCCCAGCAGATGTGGCACTGGTGGTTAGCCAGAGAACTTTCTGGAAATATTAAGGAGATCCTGACTACCTAAAACTCTGTAGTCTGCAATGTGAACAACTGCCACCCTTGTGACATCATAAATGACACCAACAGTGGTGCAGTGGAAAGCCCAGCTTGTTAAGGGGCAACAAGAGAAAATATTTCAATAAAACAACATGAGGGATGAAGAGAGGAAAGGAGGGAGAGGAAAGGAGGGAGGAAGGAAGGAAAGAAGGAAGGAAGGAAGGAAGGAAGGAAGGAAGGAAGGAAGGAAGGAAGGAAGGGAGACAGGGGAGGGAGAAAAATGGCTCTAAACGTCAGGCCAGCAAGCAATCCCATCCTTATAGGGAATTTTAAGAAAATACATATGGACAGCTAAATGAAATTGTTAAAATAACAGATATAAAATTATAAATCTGATAATGAAACAGAAAGCATGATAAAGTGCCAAAGAGAGATTCTGCGGCTGTAGAATATAGTAAGAGGGCAAAAATAAAATTCAGTAGGGAGTTTTAATAGCAGACATAGTCATGTAGAAGGTTGGAAGGCAGGATGTGTAAAACCAGTCAGCTCAAGGAAAAAGAAGAAAGAGTGGATGAAGGTGAAAAGGAATATGGGATATGTGTGCAGCAGCTCCTCCAAACACGGGCTCATGCACACACAAGCACACACACACACACACACACACACACACACACATATATATATTATGGGAGTCCCCAAAGAAAACAGAGGGCACTATGTAATTCTCTTTAAAGCAGTATTGTAGGAAAATGTCTCCAATCATTAGAAGCATATGGCTTTTCTTTGAAAATATAAACAAAACAAATCTTCAGCCAGAATAATTATAAATCAAGAGAGAAAATTAAAATTGGAAAGATGAGATAACAGAAGTGATACCATAGAAATAAAATAGATCTTAGGATACATCAACCATCATATGCTAACAACTCAGATAGCCTGGGAGAAACAGACAAATTCCTATCAACATACAACCTATCAACTCTGAATAAAGAATTAAGAGACAATCTGAGCAGACCTGTGGCTAATTAGTAGTTGACTCAATAATAAAAGAAATCCAAGGGTTAGATGGCACTAATATCAACCTTTCTCAACTGTTCCCAAAAGATAAAGTTTATGGAATAGTTCAAAATTTACTTTTACAAAGTAAATTTGTAAATTTGTAAATCAGGGTGCCATCAGCACCCTGATTCCAAAGTGAGACATAGACAAGAGAGAGAAAAACGATGGCAGGTCAATTATTTGTGATGAATACAGATGTAAAATCCTTAACAATGTATTAGAAAACTTAATTCAAAACATCAACATGCTAAAAGGATTATATACTACAACTAAGCAAGATTTACCCCTGGGGGCTGAAGGCTTAGCAGCTCAGCTCAAAGTCTGTAATGTCTCTTCCAGAAGGACCCAAGCTCAATTCCCAGCACCCATGCCAGGTGGCTCACAACTGCCTGTAGCTCCAGTTCCAGAGGTTTTCCAACTCTGGCCTTCCCAGTGCCCACATACTTGTGGCATAGACACACATATATACATGATGAAAAATAAAATTAATCTTTTAAAATCTGACCTATGGAATGGAAGTCTGATTCAGTTTATGCAAATCAATTTATCCTGTATTTCATATCATTTCAATAGCTGCAGGAAAAAAAAAAACACTAACAGAATTCATTATCCTTTCATGATTAAAAAAAAATGCTTGCAATAAAGCCAAATATACCTTAGAAAGAATATACCCCAACACAGCAAAACTGATCTATGCCACTAACATGTTATAACTTCAGTAATAAGAGAATGACCGCTCACATATCTGTTGAGTATACATAATATTAGAAGTTTAGGCCAGAGTAATTGGGGCTGGAGAGATGACTCAGCAGTTAAGAGCACTTGTTGCTCTTGCAGAGGACCTGGGTTTAATACCCAGCATCCATATTTTGACTCAAACCATCAGTAACTCCAGTTCCTGGAGATCAAACCCCTCTTCTTGTCTCTGCTGATACCAGGCACACATGTAGTATACATGCATATGTGTAGGCAAAATGCTCATACACATGAAATAAAAAAATCTAGATCAGAATATAAGAAAAATAAGTAAAAGGGACTCAAAAGGAAAGTGAAAAGTGATTATTACTTATGTTTGTTGACATTGTGATCTTACATTGTGAAACTTGTAATCCATCCAAGAACTAGACTGTAGCTGAACAGTGTTTTTTGTTCCTCCATGATTCCAGGCACTTGGAAAACTGAGTCAGGAAGATTATAAATCCAAGTACAGTATGAACGATATTGTAAGACCTCATCTCAAATACAGATTAAAAACTGTTTCAACGGAGAAGTAAATTAAATAATGCTACAGGTATGAAGCCATCCCACAATCTTAGCAACATTTATCTATATTAAGAACAAACTATGTGACAAAGAAATAATTCTATACATAATAACAGAAAATAATAAAATAAGAAGACAAAACACCAAATAATAGATTTACCCAATAAAGTAAAACATTTGAATTTTTAAAAGCTTAAAATCTGTAAGGGAAATTGTAGGTCACACAAATATAAAAGAATGCTGTCCTGCAATAAATATTGTGAAGACATTCATAATACCTAATGTAATCTACAATTTCAGTGAAATAATTACCAAAATCCCCAAGCCATTCTTAAAGGAAAAATACTTTAAAACACATGCTGAATAACAAAAGACTACAAACAGTATTACACACACACCAAAACAAGAGTGGCAGACTAAAAACATCCAACTATACGATTACAAAATCTATTACAAAATGATAGTAATTACAACTAGGGTAGAAAACCAAGTGGTAAGTTTAAAAAGTTTTGGGCAATTAATTTCTGACAAAGCCTCTGTTCTTAATTGTGGTCTGTTGCTGTGACCAACACCTAGATGAAAAGCAACCTGGACTAGAAAGGGTCTATGTTGCTTACACTTGGTTCACACTTCAGCACTGGGAGAAGAAGTCAGGGCAGGAACCGGAGGCAAGAACCTGAAGGCAGGAACGGAAGCAGAGTGAGTGGAGGGTGCTGCTTACTGACTGGCCTCCCAAGACTTGCTGGACCTGTTTTCTTATAGAACCCAGGGCCACCATTTCCAGGGATGGCACCATCCACAATGGGTTGGGCCCTCCCACATCAATCTTTAATCAATAAAATGCCCCAGAACCTTGCCACAGGCCAGTCTGGTTGGGACATTTTCTCAAGTGAGGTTCCTTCTTCAGACAACTTGGACTTGTACCAAGTTGACATACGTAAATAAATAGATTCCTTCTTTGGATATTGCCATAATAAACAAGCAAAACAAACAAACAAAATAAATGGCAGTCACCAAAATACACAATGAGAATACAGTCTCTTCAACAAAAGTGTGTGGAAACTGTATATCGATAAGTAGCATGATGCCACACCTTACAGTTCGGAGTGAAATGTCCCCATCAGGCTCCTGTGTTTCAACAAATGGTCTCCATATGTTGCTTTGGGGAAGGAGAAACCTCCAGGAGGTGGCATAAGTAGAAGTGGGTAGCTGGTAAATATGCCTATGGTTCCAGCCCAGGCACTCTGTTATGCTCCTATAACTACAGATTCTAGCTGCTCCTGCCATCATAGGGAGGGAAAATCAATCCTTCCTCTCTTATACTATTTCTAGCTCAGTGAAAAGAAAAATAAATACGGACCCATAGCACATCATTTTCAACAATCAAATAAGATTAAAATAGATTGAGTACTTAAATTTATTATCTAACACTATACATTTACTAGATGAGACAATAGCAAAAAATGTTCCACCCCATTGATCTAGGGAAAAATGTCCTAGTTATTATGCCAAAACGACAAACAACAAAAGCAACAATGAATAAGTGGGATCACATCCAAGCTTAGCAGCTTCTAAGAGCAAAGATAAAGCTAGTGAGGGGAAGAGACAATCCAGAGATGGGAGGAAATATTTATAAAGTATAGTTCAGATAAATGGTGATTTCCAAACTATGTAAGATGCTCACAGAAGGAAGTAACCCAATCAATAATGATACTAAAAAGATAATCAACAAGGGTCAATAACCTATGAGCAAGCTTCTCCAAAGTAGGTACATTGATGAAGAACAGACACATGAAAACTCCCAGCATCACTGTCCACCAAGAGATGCAAATTGAGATGTCAAGGGGATATTGTCCATATTTACTAAATTGCTTCTTCCCAAAAGACATTGGGAAATGTGGACAATGATGCTGAGAGGAGGGAAACCACACACACTATTGGGAAAATCAGTTACTATAGTCATTTTGAAAACAATTGTGGAGGTTCCTCAGAAAACTTAAACTTAAAATATAATACTATATGGAACACTAACCCACTTCTGTAGATACATTGAAAGGAAGTCAAAGGAACATGTGAAAGCCATACCTGCACTTACTGCTTATTGTACACTGTTCCCAGTAGCTGACACATGGAGGCTCTCAGTGTCCATCTTCAGATGAATAGATAGGGAAAGTGTCTGTAATTTACATCATAGGGTATTATTACCCCTAAAAGGATTGACATTTGTGAATGTGTAGTGAAATAAGCTATCCATAGACAGACAAATGTACTTAATTTCATTTATAGGTTGACTAACAAAATCAAGTTATTGAGGAAGCTATTATAATGATTATTACCAAAGGCTGGGGAGGGAGTAAATGGGGAAAGAGAAGATATTGCTCAA
This sequence comes from Cricetulus griseus, assembly GCF_003668045.3. NCBI lineage: Eukaryota > Metazoa > Chordata > Mammalia > Rodentia > Cricetidae > Cricetulus > Cricetulus griseus. Next base: position 168,504,356 of record NW_023276807.1, read on the forward strand.
GATGTTGATCAAGGTGCACAACATTTCAGTAAGACGGGGATATGCATTTGTGAGCTTTGCTGCAGGAATGGTGACAGTGAGAACACATTGTGTATCTCAGACAATGAATCTGTTTTCAACAAACCAAGCATGTATGAGCTGGTAGATTCATCAATCAGCCTATAAGCATTCCACATTATGAATATGTATAGAAGCTTTATGCTATGCCTCATAAACATACATAATTATTTTACAATCCAAAATAAAATTTTCAAAATGAAGGCTAATTCAGAACACATAGAATTTCCTATTTAGCTGAATGCATATGTAGAGTAGAGAGTGCAAACATGCCATTATGTTTTCACATTACATTTTATCAGCAACATTTAGAGACAGGCAAGTAGCTATGACATTTTTAACATACCTAGGGGAAGCACCAAGCAGCTAGCAAGAGATGCTCATAATGTAAACAGTGTAAAATAACTGTAAGCTGAGGAGTTCTACAGAAAAGCAAAGAAGAGACAGTCTACACTAAGGAAAAAGAAGACAGATTGGCTGGCCACATTGGACATTTTTATACTCAAGACTGACATTTTATATTCAAGATTAACTTAATCCCCTCAAGTAATTATCAGTAAATTGTCACAAGGTCTTAGAAAAAAACTTCAAGAAAGCATTTTAAATGTTAACTTGGGAAAAGATAGATATCTACAGTTTTCAGATCACATTTTTATTTTTAAAAATAGGTGACATATGTAGAACACTAGGAGCTCCTTTAAATATATATTGGCTACTATTCACAGAAGTGTATAAAAATAGTAGAGTCAGTTTTTCATGTGTAAGATGAACATTATAGCTTTTATTTTATTTTACTAATACAACTTGGTTAGATAAATGATTGCCTTGGAAACACCATCAAGCAATGCAAGGGATTCAAGGTTCTAACATTAATTTTTCAAATGTTAAGCAGTTTATCACAGAACCTCACTATTGCTCATGTACACTACTTTTGCTTAGGGGATCTCTCAATCGCACAGCAAGATCTTTATCTTTCCAATATGCAGTAATCAGAGGGTAGATTCAAAAGTTTGGTCCTTGTAAAATGCATCCGCCATTCTTTCATCCATTGATTCTCAACACAGAGGCCGAGCTGGAAACTTAAGTACTATGCCAAAGGTCCTTCAGAGGGACTAAGAGCAGATGACAGGGTAAGAATCAGCTCCATGCACATACATAAAATGGGATGTCATTTTTTTTTTATATGGTCATAAAGGAATGTTGGGGGTGCAAGCTCCAAAATACCCTGTAGTGCACAACATGAATGCCAACATTCTTTATGAATTAGAAAAGTCTTCCACCAGCTCTGAGGTCTGATGCACTGAGTTCCCCCAGCTTACTCCATATCACATTTGATTTCTATTAAGAAGGAAAGCTATTTGTCATTCTTGTTTCCACTTGAACATTATTAAAGAGCTCAGCATTTGCTGCAGGGGAAAACTGCACGTTATTTTTCATGACCTTCTCTCCCCTGACTAAGAAAATAATCCACTTAATGTGTCCAGGAGGACAATAACCCTAGTGCTACATGAGGGCAGTACTGACTTCTAGGGAACAGAGCCATTTACAAAAACACTGAGGAGTTTGCCAAACACTGTAGAGCTTATAGGGCCATTGGTAATTACTGTGTATAATGCATCCTGAACCCGCTGGCAGTGAGCTGGCTGAGCTTTCTGGGTTGTGTCTTTCAGCGGAACACTGTTTATTTTCCACATAACAAATGACAGGGAGGGTGCTGTCTATTTTGTAGAGAAACTTAAAAGTATGCTTCAGGTTACACCAAAATATGCCAGTTAGCCATTATACAAAGCAAAATCATTCAATAAGGCTCACACAACATATAAAGTATATAGATGTCTTGTTGTTGCTCACACGTTTGAGCATTGAGATGTGGCAATGCTGAATTCTCTAGCACAGTGGTTCTCAACCTGTGGGCTGTGAACCCTTTGGGGTCAGTGTCACCTAAGACCACAGGAAAACACAGATACTTATAGTATGATTCATAACAGTAGAAAAATTACAGTTATGAAACAGCAATGAAATAATTTTAGGGTTGGGGAGGTCACCACAACATGAGGAACTGTATTAAGGGATCACAGCATTAGGAAGGTTGAGAACCACTGCTCTAGTACAAGCTATCCTCAAAGTTGCTTGACTCTAGCTTTTCCCTCTGCAAGACTGCTAAATGATTCCTAGGAAAAGTTAGAAAATATATTTTAATCATACTTTACAAGACCATCTTTGAACTTACCACTTCCCTATTGTTCTCTCTTACATGGGGAAAGTTATCACAGCTTCATTATCTTTACCTGTGGAGCTCTAACCTGCAATGTTTTTCAAAATAAAATAAACTTTTACTATTTCCTTATTGTGAATCCTGATAAGACAGACACAGGAATGCAGCAGCTTATATTTCAGACAGTATACTAACAAGGATTTCTCAATCATGTGTGAGAATAGAGAAATAAGACCAGCTCCACTTTAAGTCCCTAATGTATTTCACAAGCTACATCTCACTTCGCCTGCCAAGATTTATATATAGTTTGATGTGGCATTTGCATGAAACTACCTCCCTCTACAGCTTTCCTATACTCTCCACTGTAATAACTGCAATTGTATTCAATATCAGTCAAGAGTGGGCACCAAAAGAAACCAGGAAATTTCACTTTATTCTCATAGCCATACAAAAGTGAGTATCTCCATTTTATAGATGGACAAACCCTGGTTCATGGAAGGTAAGAGTCTCACTCTGGTTTACTCATGTGAGAATTAGCTTCTGAGTGTCATTTTGAGTATAAAATATCTTTTCTGCCCCATGCACAGACACAGACACAGACACAGACACACACAGACACACAGACACACACACACACACACACACACACACACACACACACACACACACACTCACAAATACATGCACATGCATGCACACTCACACACACATACATACACATACGCACATGCAGGCATATGCACACTGACATACATACACACACACAAACACACACATACATACACACACACTGGACACTTGATCCTCAAATGATGGTATGCTTTTCAGAAGCTGCAGAATCTTTGGAGCAGGAAGCATTGGTGGCTTAGTAAATTACTGGAGATAGGCCTCTGAGGGTGACAGTCCAACCTTGTGTCCAGTCCTAATGGGCTAAGATGTAAGACACTGCCATGTTCCGCTAAGTTAAAACTGCCCAGAAGCCTTGTCTTCCTTATGATAATAGAAGAGTCCATACCTACTCTGAAAAAAGAGTAGTTTGACACAAACAGCAAACAATTCTCTCCAGCCTTTAAGACAACATAATGAACAAAAGGGAGATTGAACGGACTAAATAGGAGAGTCATCAATAAACACAGAAGTTCCGGAACTATGCACATAAGCTGGGTGTTGAAGAAGAGTGTCAGACATGAGTGAACTGGAGATGAAGGAACAAAAGAACACTGTTAAGAAAAGAAGGCAGAACCAGGAAATGACTTCCCTGACATTAGTGACAGGAGTACCTCAGAGAGCTGGGATGATGTGGCTAACAGAGTTGAAGGTCTCACTGAAGAAGTAGCATGCACCTTTCATTCCTAGCTGCCTCACCCTGATCTGCTACATTTTAGTTACTCACTGAGAACACATTAGGTGAATTGCAAACTGGCTCTCCTGAAACTGTAATGTCTACAATGGTAAAGACATTGCCCCAGGATTTGAGAGCTACAAAACAAGTTAGCTGGAGGGAACTCCCTCTTCTCACCCCGCCTCTTCTCTCTCATTCATGTAGGTTGTAAGTTATTTCTATAAACTGGTGATAAATTAGTTATGAAACTGGTTGTGTGTGGTTGTCTACATCAATAATGAAACAACAAACAAGCCAAAAAAATGAAGATTAGAAGAAATACAACCTCAGTCTCTTTCTATTAACTGATCATTCACTCATCCATTTGCTTAAATATTTATTTAATACCCGCCACATGCCAAGAATTGTGCTGCATGTTCAGAGATACACTGTGAATAAAAGACTTACGTAAACTCTTGCTGGGAAAATAGACACTACTCACATACAAGAGCAATAAATATGTGGCCGGGAATTCTAACAACACATGAGGAGAACAAACCACAGGCAGAGACAAGGACCTGCTGGGTAGGTGACAGATAAAGCTGAGGCTCCTTTGTGAGTGCCACATTGAGAATCTTGATGTGTCTTAAGGACAGCTTGCTAAAATTGATGGCTGACATTAGCCCTTAACCCACCACCAACCTTCTTATTCAGTACTTCCAGAATTCTTTGGAGAATTTGTATGTTTAACAAGGAGGCTGACACTGTTGATGCCACAGCACGAGGAAGCCAATTTGGAGAACCACTGATCTAGAACACAGCCTTAAAGGGAGACAGAGGCAAGAGCTGAAGTGGAAGAACAAGGTAGGAGCTGAATGTCCTCACAAATGCTACGTAATGACAGTCACAAACTTGGCCAAGGTCTTGAAATAAACCTATATTATCAAGGCAATTATGAATCCCCCTCTCTCTTTCTCTCTCTCTCTGTCTCCCCTGCACTGTGTGTATGTGTGAGTGTGTGTGAGTGTGTGTGAGTGTGTGAGTGTGTGTGTGTGTGTGTGTGTGTGTGTGTGTGTGTGCGCGCGTGCGTGCGTGCGTGCGTGCGTGCGTGTGCAGGCATGCATATGCATGTGCTTGTGTGTGTGTGCAGGCATGTATCTGGATGCATGGGTATGCTGCAAGTGCATATGTGTATCTATACATAGTGGGTACAAGTACACATACATGTGCATCTGGATGTTCCCAGAAACAGGGGTCAATGTTGGGTGTCTTCCTCAATTCTCTGAGCTTTTTTTTTTGAAAAGGGGTCTTTTACTAGAACTCACCAATTCAGCAAGCCTGGTTATTCAAGGAGGTCCAAGAAGCTGCCTATCCTCCAGTGCTGGGACAACCAGTATTGACCGCCACACCATCTTTTTTATCGCGCAATGGGGATGTGAACTCTAGTCTTCATTCTGTGTGGCACGTGTTTCACCAACTGAGCCACCACCCATCCAAAGACAGTTATGCTCATGTTTCCCCAAGAAGCCCCTGTTACCTATTTCAAACCTAAGAAACTAAGAAATTCAGCCAGGGAATGTTAAGATCCAACACCCAAATCAAACACTATTTCTGTAAAATATTCCTGAGTTAATACAGTATCTCATGCAAAGGGCCGGATGTTATCATAGCACATCTAACAGTAACCATAAAAGGCATTAAAGGGTGAAAATTGCCACCAAACAAACATACATTGTTATAAAGACTATGTGAAGAAAGCCACCTCTCTGTTGGCAAAGTAGAGGTGAGTATACACTTGCTATAAGAGGAGCTAACTTATAAACAAAAGGACTTCTTCCTTAGCCTAGTGTGATTTGAGCCATTAAGATGGCTTCCAGAGGAACATATCTTTACTAGTAGTTTTCATTTCTGAACAGACAGAAAGCCATAAGAATCATGACAGTTTGATAATCCTTAAAATTCAGGCTTCCTCCATGTCATCTAGAAACTAACTGTTGGGAAGCTATGTTCTGAAATGTGCAATGTAAATGGACTAACTACATACCCCACTGGTGGTGGGCTGAAGATCACAGTGTGTGAAATGCCCACCAAAGGCCTGGCTCCCCATTTAGGTTTGGCCAACTGGCTAATCTTACATAGACTTTGACAGAGATACAAGTGTTTTAAGTTTACTGTGTACTGGGGTTGCACTGGACAGTGAAAGATCTCTTTTAATCTTTAACAGTATCATTAACCATGCTTGATAAAGCCATTATACACTGATCTCAGAGACAGACTATGAAGAGTAGGGACCTACATTAATAAGACTATGTCTCTGGGATGTAGGTGCAGCTCAGTTGTGGAGTGCTTGCCCATCATTCCACTGCCAGCAAAGCAAGATTAGTTGATTGATTAATAAGGGATTAGGTGATTAATAAAAACTTAAAGACATGACTAACTACTGGTCAGCTACATAAATGTAGTTGATATTGTCTGTGAGCCTCTCTCATCCACAAAATGAATAATATTAATACCTAGGGAAGTATATATATAACTATTTTTACGTTACTATACATATATGTTTATACTTTATACACACACACATACAGAGAGAGTGCAATGTTTTGCATCATTTTTAGCATATAATCTAGCACCTAGCAGACATTTGATAGGGGTGTGTGTGTGTGTGTGTGTGTGTGTGTGTGTGTGTGTGTGTGTGTGTTCCCTTTAAGGGAATATAATATACTTAATAAAATAGGGAGAATAAACATTAAGAACAAATAAACACATGTGAAAATGGCTAACTCAAGTACAATCTTAAGGAAAAAGAAATTAAAGAAAGACACCATAGAACTCTCCAGAAATAAGTCAATTTTTATAATATAAAAAACTCAACATCTAAATTACAGGAATAATATATCTTCTCCCTTGCCTCTAAAACCAGCATGTCAAGAGGCAGTAAATTTATATATAAAAAATGAAGAGTACAGAGTTGGGGATTTGACAGCATTGGAGTCACTCTCATACCACCTCAATTTGGCCATGATTGTTCACAAGCAGAAACAGACAATACATGTGCAGGCATGGCTGAATTCTAATACAAGTTTATTTATACATACTGAAATGAATATTCCCCATAATTTCCCAACTATCAAGAAGTATCTTTCATCCCAGACTTCTTCCAACCACAGAGAAGAAGAAGAAGAAGAAGAAGAAGAAGAAGAAGAAGAAGAAGAAGAAGAAGAAGAAGAAGAACAACAACAACAACAACAACAACAACAACAACAGGAGGAGGAGGAGGAGGAGGAGGAGGAGGAGGAAGAGGAGGAGGAGGAGGAAACCTGTTGGGCCTGTTGGGCTGTGTACCAGAAGGGTGGTTGATTTGGCTTAGAGATTGGGTGTAGTTTTCCAGTTCCCACCTGACAGTAATTCTCAAATGTATGTGCAAGCACTGGGAAAGACAACAGTTAAGACAGCGTGGAAAACCTGGCAACACCCATCCCTTCCCCAGCAGCAAAAGGGCTGATTAAGGGATGTGTATATATAATTTGCTAGCTACTAATAAAAAATATATTCATTAAACTGTTGAGTAAAAAGGCAAGTTGGCAACTACTGAATGACAAAGTGAAATGAACTGCCACAGAGGTCAGCTGCCACAGGTTAGTCCTCGTACTGACCTGGCACTGGAGAAGCTGAAAAGGGATATGGTGAGTCACTTTGGAACCACCATTCTGAGATCTCAGAATAGCGAACTGGTCCATTTGCCTTACCAGAGCCAAGTTACCAATCAGCCCACAAGCCTGAATGAGGAAAGAGGCACATATATAGAATAGAATAAGAAGGACACACAGTCATTGAGCATACTGGGAGATTGGGGAGCAGATCCCTGCAGCACTTCTTCTCTGGCAGTTCAGCCATTCTCACTGATCATGAGGCTGGTGGTGGCATTAGCAAATGAGGGAGTTAAATCACATTTCTGAGTTTACAGAGACTCTGAAGGACATCAGGTTACCTAACCAGATTAGGGAAGAATGTGGTCACAGCAAATACCTCATCTCAGCTTGTTATTCAACACCTGTTAAACACAATTAACAGTCCTACCTCATTACAAGTTAAGAAATTCTCTGGCTATAAGGGATCCCAGAAGTCTATAAAGTTGACTTCACTTTCATGTGTTTCTCCTTTCACAAGGTCTCAGCCAAACATCACCAAAATCCACTGAGCAACTTATAAATTCCCTAGTTACTAACTCAGAGTTCCAAATACATCAATGTATTCCTACATGGGGCTACATGGGGCAAGGAATAGCAGAGGTGTATGTCTGTTCTATAAATAAAGCTTGCAAAGCTTAAACTTGTGGACCACAAAGGGGCCCCAAATGGCAATAAATCCTTAAGAGGCTGCTACCTGTGTGAATTAAACTGAGTATTACCTTTTGTATTCTTGGAGAAAAGATGGAGCATGTACTTAGGTGACAAATTGACCAATGTCTTTGTCTTCTTTCTCCTTAAAGGAAGCAAAATGATAAAGACATGAAATCTAAAACTCTTCAGAAAAACTTTACAAATACTAGTTTAAAAATATCAAATCTGGGACATCCTGAAGCTGAGAAGCTTCTGTAATGCTAAAGGCACAGTCAGTAAGTCAAAACAGGCAGTCCAAAGACTGGGAAAAGATATCACCAATCCCACATCTGACAGAGGGCTGATATCCAAAATATAAAAAGAACTCAAGAAGCAAGTCTCCAAAACACCAAACAATCCAATTAAAAAGTGGGGTACAGAACTAAATAGGCATTTCTCAATAGAGGAATCTAAAATGGCTGAATGGCACATAAGAAAGTGTTCAACATCCTTAGCCATCTGGGAAATGCAAATCAAAATAACTCTGAGATACCATCTTACTCCAGTCAGAATGGCTAAAATCAAAAACACCAATGATAGTTTATGCTGGAGAGGATATAGAAAAGGAGGAACACTCCTCCACTGCTGGTACAGCCACTCTGGAAATCAGTATGGCAACTCCTCAGGAAAATGGGAATCAGTATACCACAAGATCCAGCAATCCCACTCTTAGGCATATACCCAAAAGAAGCACATTCATAGACAACAACGACATCTGCCCAACGATGTTCATAGCAGCACTATCTATTAATAGCCAGAACCTGGAAGCAACCTAGATGCCCCTCAACTGAAGAGTGGATAGAGAGAATGTGGTACATTTACCCAATGGAGTACTACTCAGCAGAAAAACAATGGAATCTTGAAATTTGCAGGAAAATGGATGGAACTAGAAGAAACCATTCTGAGCAGGGTAACCCAATCACAAAAAGACAAACATGGTATGAACTCACTCATATGTGGATTTTAGACATAGAGCAAATGATTACCAGCCTACAATCCACACTGCCAGAGAAACTAGTAAACAAGGAGGACTCTAAGTGAGACATACATGGTCCCCTGGAGAAGGGGAAAGGGACAAGATCTCCTGAGCAAATTGGGAGCAAGGGAGGAATGCGGAGGGAGCTAGGAGAATGGGAAGGGGGGAAGAGGTGGGGTGAGGAGGACATGAGCAAACAGAAAGGTTGAGTCTGGGAATAAAAGAAGAAAACAAGAAAGGAGATACTATAATAGAGGGAGACATTTTAGGTTTACAGAGAAATCAGGCACTAGGGAAAGGTATGGAGATCTACAAAGATGACACCAACTAACAATCTAAGCAACAGAGGAGAGGCTACCTTAAATGACCTCCCCTGATAATGAGATTGATGATTGACGTATATGCCATCCTATAGCCTTCATCCAGCTGCTGGTGGAAGTAGAAGCAGACACCCACATCTAATCACTGAACTGAACTGGAATCCAGTTGCAGAGAAGAATGATTGATGAGCAAAGGGGTCCAGACCTGGCTGGTGAAACCCACAGAAACTGCTGACCTGAACAAATGGGAGCTCTTGGTCTCCAGACTGATAGCTGGGATACCAGCATGGGACTGATCCAGACCCCAGGAATGTAGGTTTCAATGAGGAGACCTTGGAAATCTACGGGACCTCCTGTAGTAGTTCAGTACTTATCCCTAGCATAGGTGTGGACTTTGGGAGCCCAATCCACATACAGGGATGCTTCCTGAACCAAGACACACAGGGGTGGGCCTAGGCCCTATCCCAAAGTAGATTCTGATGACCCCCCAATTGAAGGCATCATCCTCCCTGGGGAGCAGAAAGGATATGTGATAGGTTTTAGTTGGGGGAGGAGTGGTAGGGGAGGGAGTGGGAACTGGGATTGACATGTAAAACAATCTTGTTTTTAATTCAAATAAAAAAGATGGAAAAAATCAAATATATATATATACGTATATATTTCAAATATAAGGTATTTAAACATTAAATATATTAATGTACTTTAGTTGTTTAAAATACAAGTTCAATATATATTATGCATACTATTTTTATTAAATATTCAATATCTGTACTCACATACATATGTACAACAACAAAAACCTTATACAGCACAGTGATAGTGCATGGTTCTTGGTTATTTTAAGTAGTATTGAATCTAAACATTATTGAACTCCTCCTAGAGTTAGTTAATTGAAAGTCAACTAATTAACCCCATTTTAATGGCATATTAACTTACAATATGTCATGAGTGATTATCCTCACCAGATATACACAATTCTTAATAATCTCACAGTAACAATCCAGCTAGATTCTAGTAAACTTTTTCCCAGTGAGCAAAATTAATTTTACTTCAACTATATAGGGCTGTACTAAGTAATCCTGTATGTGTGTTTGTTTGTGTGTGTGTGTGTGTGTGTGTGTGTGTGTGTGTGTGTGTGTGTGTGTGTGTGTGTGTGCGCGCACATTCACACACTTACACAGACATGAATATATGTATATAACAGATGTGGATAAGAGTCCTCTGTAAAGGGCTATGCGTATTTTCAATATATACTGATGTGGCTAAATTGCTCAGCAATAAATATGAGTCCCAACATTTCTCTGCATTCTAAGAAGCAACACACGATATTATGTATTTTTAAATAGAGCTTATATCAAAGGTGAGAAATTCCACCCAATTTTACTCAGACATTATCTGAGATGGATTCTTCCTTTTTATTGGTTATTTGCAGTTTTCCTTTCCGGTAAAACACTTATTCATAGTCTATTTCCAGGGGGTTGACTTAAGAAAGCTTCCTTTATGGACACTCCTCTTTTTCGGGGATTTAACCGTTGGCTTTCCATGCAGGTTTACTCAGTGATTCACCTGACTCACTGTGGAGGGGAGCAACACTTTGTGCTGTCCATACAGCCAGCCTGCCTCATACCCTTTATATTACCCGCATGTCTCAGAGCTAGTTCTCCTGCCTGTCCCCCACCCTCCTGCCATCACAGCTCCCTCCATAAAGAACAAAAATGTCTCCTCTCCGTTGCCTTTTTTTTTTCCCAGGGGGGAATAAAGCTCGGACTGAAGACCGTTTTGATGAGATGGCTAGAAAAACTGCTTTTCTTCATTGGCGTTTTTGAAAATATTGCTCCGGTGTTTGGGGACCCATTTGTTTCTACTGCCTCCATCTATCTTTGCTTTATGGCTTTTGACTTCTGTTGCTTTAACTCCATATGTGGTTCTGCTCCACTTGGACTGTGTAGCTGCCAGTCTGGGTCTGGTTTCAATGATTTACTATACCTAACCTCCTCCCCTCTCTGGAGTCTGAACCCTATCTAGAAAAGACACTTCCAGCTGAGAGACACATTCATTTATCGAATGAACAAAGTTTACTTCAATAAACATTTTAGCCTGAGTGGGTTCATTTCCAGTAGCACAGATGTTTTCAAATCAGTTCAGACCATAAGACTCAGGAATTTTCATTTTTTTCCAACTACAATTAGATATTGAAGCAGATACATTTGTAATGGGGAAAATCACAATGCAAATAAGTATAATTATAACATAAATTATTGCTTTATTTATATTATAGTAGTAATTATATTTAAATTATGGATATTGTATTTACTATATCAAGCATTATAATAGTAAAATTTCAGATACCAGCTGTAAAAATAAAGTTTTTGAAAAACACTTTCTGTAAGTTTTTTTTCTCATTAACACCATGTTGCAGTGTTTTTCTAGTTTAGGCGGTAACATCAAATACTAAATAAAGTATTAATGGTGAAGCAAGATACAGAACATTCTGCTACTTTTCCTGGTGAATAATAGAATACAATTTGTGGTCTAGGTGGCATGAAGGCCAGCATTGGGCTCAAATGATGACTCCAGTTAGGAGCACTTGCTGCTTTTGTAAAGGGCCTGCATTATCTCCAAGGACCCCCACTGCAGCTCATAACCATCCATAAGTCCAGTTTCAGGGGATCTGATGTCCTCATGGTCACAGGCACAACCATGGTGCACATACACACATGCAGGCAAAACACTCATACATAAAAGTAAAATAAATCAATCTTTTTATAAAATGTCAATGTAAGGATTGTGGCTGAGAAACCATTGCCATATATTTTGGTATGAAACTGCTTGGCCACAGCAAGGTGAGGGGGGCAGTGGCAATAAGCAATGGGAGATCCATTTCAGAGGTGAGACAACAGGATTTGCTAAAGAAATGTGAAACAGCACAAAGGCCTGTTTTGACATCTTCAAAGTCCATACATTTTAAATTTTCTGGACGGTTGTCAGTGTTGCCCATCGAAATCTCAACCTGGTTATCTGTGCACATGTGTGGCAGACATTCTGATCAGGTTGTCCACGTATGACTCCAGCTTTCAAATGGTTCTTATTCTTTATATGGCCCCAATGTCTAAATATTGGCAGCATGGCAATAGTCTGAAGATTTGTGTGCCATGTGTAGAAGGAAGAGCCAATAGATGTGTTAAGTCTCAGAGAACCTACAAAATGATCCACTCTACAGCAGCCCAGTATGGTCAGGGACCCTGCAGAACTCAGACATAATGTCTCTATGGCCCCAACCCAGAGCTTAGAGGCATTTCTGTTTCAGAGCTGGATGGGGTTTCCAAAGCGCTTCTCCTGGTTTATGATATTTGTCATAGCTAAAGAGAGTCACTGTTAGGTATAACATGCTATTTTTTTTTGTTGCTGATGCTTTTGTGGAAGGACAATCAATTGTGATTTGCATAAACTCAAGGGGAACTTTTAAAAGACAGCTGCAGCTAACTAAGATTGAAGCTGGCATGTCTCTCTCATGAGGCATGAGGCAAGACAATGGCTGTCATTTCACAGTTGAGCAAAAGGGTAAGTCTGTTAGACAGCCTGCCCCTCACACCTTGAATCTTTTCCACAAATGGCAGCTTGGCTGATCACATCTTAATGATTCCACACACTACATCCTTGCATTGGTTTTCCATTTAAACAGAGGAAGACCAAATTCTTCAACCTGCTTTACAACGGCCTTCACTTGAGGACTTTCATCCAACTGGATCCCATCTCCCCTTTGCTGCAAGTATTTTACACTTCCCCTCTTTATTGTCTTAGAAGTGTCATATATATAGATAGATAGATAGATGATAGATAGATAGATAGATAGATAGATAGATAGATAGATAGATAGATATATGTATACTGATAATTTAAAAGTTGTAATTCCTTCACTTTAATGTCAAAGAGAAATTACTGGGAATGAGAAGAATAAGATGGCAAAATCTCTCATTTCCCCACTTGTCTTCGGGGAACATGCAGCAGCAATTACTGGAAGTTGCATCCATAAAATGGGAAGGGCTAGCCCAACATGAGCTAGTTGTCTGTGTTTACAGCACTAGATAGACAGACAGAAGTCAGACCATAGTAAGTAACTTCAGCACGCTGAGGAATCAACAAATCTCAAGGCCCACATTACATCCATAATCCAAACCAATAAAATACTTTTATCCATAAATGTACTATCATTCACAGAAAACATTAAAAGTAGTGCACCCAGCCAAAAATAGCAGGAGGAGTGGTTCCAAGTACCTTTTCCAACTTCTCTATTCCAAGCACTTAGAAAGCATCACTCCTTTCCTAGCCACACTTGGGTGATTATTATTTTTATCACCATTTTGCTGATGAAAACACTGATGCTCAGGTAGCTTAAGTCATTTAACCAAAGACACATGCTGACTAGTATCTCTCAATCCAGCCCAGTCCAGAAAAAAGGTGCTGATGACACTCAGAGGTTATGAGAACATGAACTAACAGATACCTCAGAGCTTATAGATAAAGGCGCAAAACACTGTTTTCTAATGAGACACAAATAAAACAGCATTTTCTGAAAAGTATAAAAAGCTAAAACTACGGCAGAGCATTGGTGGCACACGCCTTTAATCCCAGCACTTGGGAGGCAGATGCAGTCGGATCTCTGTGAGTTCAAGGCCAGCCTGGTCTCCAGAGCGAGTGCCAGGATAGGCTCCAAAGCTACACAGAGAAACCCTGTCTCGAAGAAAAAAAAAAAAAAAGCTAAAACTAGATATGCATATAGGGGAGCTAGAGAGATGGCTCAGCAGCTGATTAAGTGCTGCTCTTGTGAAGGACCACAGCTCACTTCTCAGCATCACTTCTAATGCCTTCTAAATACTTATCACTCCGGTTCCAGTGGATCCAAAACCTCTTCCAGCCTCCAGGCAACCCATACTCACATGTGCATATTCACACAGACACACACACACACACACACACACACACACACACACACACACACACACACGATTAAAAGTAACTAGGGAACTAGTAGAATATGTTCAAGGTATATTACAGACTGTTATGGAAAAATCCATTATATGAGCTGGTATAATGAGCATATATAATTGAACATTTTAAATGAAAAAGAAATGTATGAACTGGAACTTTGTATTGTCTAATCTGGTCACCATTAAACTTCACCCTAAAGCTGGGCTCTGGTCATCTAGCTTCTTATACACTGATGTACTCACATTTACACACATTTGTACACTTGCTCATGCACACAGGCACCAAGTATTTATTAAACTGAAATTGGCTCTCCTTGTTGATGGTCCTATATAGCTACAGACCCCCAAGGGGATAAGCACCCCGACGTTTTGTACAATGCTTGCCCTTAGAAGAACACAGATCAGTCACTTTTTATGTAGCATTCTGAAGGGCAAAAGAGCTTGTCTTAGTTAGGAGCTCTATTGCTGTGAAGATACTCCATGACCACAGCCACTCTTATAAAGGAAAACATTTTACTGGGGTTGGCTTACAATTCATTGTTTTAATCCATTATTGTCATGACAAAAAATATGGTGGCACACAGGCAGACATGGTGCTGGAGAAGAGCTTAGAGTTCTTAGTCTGGAACTTCAGGCAGCAGGAAGAGAATGAGCCAGTGGGCCAGGACTGAGTATCTGATGCCTGAAAGCCTGCTTCCAGTGACACACTTCCTCCATCATGGCCAAACCTACTACAACAAGGCCATGCCTCCTAATAGTTCTACTCCCTATGAGCCTATGGGGGCCATTTTCTCTCAAACCACCACAAAGCTGTATAATCCATCCTGCTGGGAAGTTCAAACAATGAGGTTTATTTCTTTGACTGTGGCACATCTACACTACCAAATCATAAATAACGATCCATGAGCTCTTGAGTCTTCACCGTTAATCAACTTTCATATTTACAAAAGTGATTTTAATCTTCACTTTCCTTTAACTCCTAACTTCACAATGAGTATCTTGTAGACACAAGACAAATAAGACACATTTCCAGTCAGGTGCAGGTGTCCAAGTGACAACTTTCCCAGTTATTCTCACTTGACACAAACCTGGAAAGGGAATCTCAACTGGAGAATTATTTCCATGAGAATGGCTTAGGGGCATGCCTTCCACAATCCTTGCTTTAGTTTTTCCCTCCAGGTTCCTTCCTTAAGTGCCTGTCATGGCTTCCTTCCACAATGAACCACACCCACGTAAGTCAAATGAACCCTTTCCTCCAAAAATTGATTTTGGACAGTGTTTTATCATGACAGAAAACAAACTAGAATGACAACCTAAGCTGAGCTTACAGCTACTTGCAATGCCTTCATAGGCAATTAGCTGTATTGGCCTGTTCATCATTACATTACAAGATACTGGAAGACGGCTACTAAACAAAGAAAACAAATTTTCTTCAGTTCCTGGTTTGGGGGTTAAGAAAATTCAGAAGCACAGTGCCAACATCTGCTTAGCTCCTGGTGAGAACTGTCTACTCTGTTATATCACGATGGAAAAATCAAAGATAGCACACATATGAGACACCATCTGATTTGGGACAACTAACTCCTTCCAGAAGGACCCAACTCATCTCCTAAAACAAATTACATTACTCAAAGACCTATCATTTCTTATTAACATCATTTTGAGGTTCAGCTTTCAACTTGAGTCTCAGGAGGAACAAACTAGGGCATGATGGGAAACATGATCACCCAGTCAAGTAGATACATGGCTGTCCACAATGTCCATATGTTCACACAGTGCAGTTATGAGCTGTAGTTGGCTCTAGTAGAGGAACAACTGTTTTTATTTTATTCATGAAAAGTGGGAGAAAAGGGGTGATAGTGGTCAAATAATACCAAGGCCATTGCCAATGGTCTTGCTCTCTAGAACTCAGTACTATCTGTGCATGTTCATGGTTCTCTCCTACCTTGGACATTGTCTTTAAGGATCAAAATATAACTCAAGAGGGCATTGGGCAAGCAACTCTTCTGTTCCCTTAAGAACTTAGGGGAAGTCTCTTCAATTATTCTTTTAATTAAGTGAAATCTGTTTTATAAAGCAAGAAATTTTCAGGGAGGTCATAGATCTATCGTGATGTTAAAAGTCATAAAAATTATAGTTACAGGCTAAGTAGTTAAGCTAAAATTACTCACTACCCCATTAATTTTATAATCAATAAAGATAAAAGAAATGAGGAGGCAAATGATAAAATTGTAGCTTAAATCAAATCAATACATATTTATTGGCATCTATTACATATAAAATGCCATGAAGAACAAAAGGCCGTGTGGAGTGATGTTTCTGAGAGGCTTATAGTCTGGCTTGGGTACTGATATGTAGCCTTCAGAAACTCATGTGTCCAGTACAAACAATTAAAGGGCATGTCATAGTTTTTTTTTTAATTATATGTCCTGAGAGCCTGAGGAAAAGATATGGTGCAAATACACTGAGTCCACAGAGCCTGGGGAGAAGATATGGTACAGACACACTGAGTCCAGAGAGCCCAGGGAGAAGATATGGTGCAGATACATTGAGTTGAGAGAGTCCAGGGAGACGATATGGTGTAGATACACTAAGTCCAGAGAGCCTGGGGAGAAGATATGGTATAGATACACTGAGTCCAGAGAGCCTGGGGAAAAGATATGGTGCAGATACACTAACTCCAGAGAGCCCAGGGGAGAAGATATGGTGCAGACATACTGAGTCCAGAGAACCCAGGGAAAAGATATATGCAGACAGAGGAAGGGCAGGGCCTCTGAGGCCAGACTTCCTGTTTAAATCCCACCCCTACCATGTTCTCAGTACTCAGTGTGGATAAGGTAGGTCCTAAATCACACAAGTACTGAAGAATTAAGTGACTAAATGCTTGCCACGTGCTTTACAGTGTATCTCTGCACACAGTAAGTCCCAGATGAATGCTAAATGAATTGATTACAATTGCAAGGAGGTAGAGGTCTCTTGTCTATGGTTCTGATGTTCTTCTGAGTCTCAGGACATTTCAAAGTATGAAAAAATATTTACTTTCCATTTGGTGCAGTTCCTTTCCCCATTACTACAAACATTGTAAGTTCTCAACTCATAAAAATGAAAAACCACAGCTGGCTGTGATGGTAGGAGAGTTGTAATCCCAGCACGTGAGAGGCAGGGAGACTAAGAGTTCAAGGCCAGTCTCAGCCATATGATGAGATAGAGACTTGCCAAGGATAGATGAGACTCTGTCTCTAAGTAAGCAAAAATAAATAAATATTCAAAACCATAAATGTTCCTGGCTTTGTTAACCTGCTATAATTTCATCTCACCCCCATCATGATGGATACTATAAGCTTCTTCTACACATGTGTTTACTTATTGTTTGCACAGCTGTTCATCCCCTACAAAGATGGACTCCAGACTCTCACTTACCACCCCCAGTTCTGCAGTAAGGACTCAGCATTGCCTTACATTTACATTCACCTTTTAGTTTTCACTAGTAGGCACTGGTTAAAACATTAACAATAATTCAGCATTTGATGACAACTTTTTCCTTTCTAGGCTCCATCATTCTCATTAAAATGTTGACTTCTGAAAGCAAGAGACTTTCTTTTTTAGACACTCATCTCTTGATATTCAGTAGTATATCCAAAGTGAACAGCTTTGTGAGGCAGCATCCAGATCTCTGGTCCTGATTGAAAAAAAAAAAAAAAAAGCAGTATAGTATCCTTCTCTTGGATATACAAAGGTCTTTGACATGATGGGATTCAGTCCTGTGATTGCTATTGCATATGGCATTTTGTAAACACAATTAAGATACACCATTACAGTTTGTTTTGTGTTAGTTAAGAGAGTTTAACTTCAGTGAGTCTGACCTCATCAAGGGAGCCCCTTCAAACAAACTAGATAGGTTTTCTCCCTGAAGGGAAAATTTCAAATTATAAAAGAAATGTTCCTGCTGACCCTTAAAAGAGTGACCTCCCAATACTGGTGTGTAAGGCAGAATCATGTGGAAAGGAGCTTAGAGTGAGCATGATCCCACAGCCCGCAAGACAACAAGGCCTTCAGTCCTGCAACCACAGAGAAGCAGACCTGCCAAAATGGAAGCCAGGAACTCTTCTCCCAAGCCAATCTCCCAACTGGGTAGAAAACTGCTTGGCCCACAGGGTGCTTAGCAGAGACTCCAGGTCAAACAGGCCAGAAGCCAGCCTTGGAATTCTGAGGTAAGATCAGTGTTGTTTGCAGGACCAAGTGTGTGATCACTTCTTCTTCAGCAGTCAGAAGGAAATGAGCTTGTAGCCTGTGCCACTGGATTTTGTCTATCTGTCTTCACCCAACACTAGGGTGACATTTGTTCTCCACTCATTCCCCTCCATCTCAACAGGTTCCAAAGTAACTGAGTCTAATCAAATCATTTTAGTAAACATCTACAGTAGCTATTTCTAGGTCCCTGGACTGTCCTTTTTCAAGCCTGTTCTATTTTTCCTGCTGAGCAAATTGATGTAAACATTATCAAACTCTTTCTGGGATATATAAAAAATCCCCAGCTACCCCTTACCTCTACCTGAACTCTTGGCTGACCTGACAAGATGTCACCTCCTTTTTTTTTTTTTAACCACTTATGGAATCAGCAATCATCTCTCTTCTCACTCAATCTGTGTTTGAATACACATTGTGGTCTGTTACCAACAGATGGCATTAAAGGCATCTTTTCCATTGAAATACAGATCCTGAATATTATTAATCTAGCACTAATTTATTAAAGATCAATTCTAAATCTCTATTTACGGCAGGCCTTACTAAAAGCAAGGAATCTGCACAGTTTCACACAGGATCACAAAGTCTAGCAGAATTAAGTTTCAATCTCAGGCCCATTACTTAATTACTGTGGCTTAATAATATTTTTTCATGTCTCAGGGTCATAACTTCCTCATATTATTATTGGAGAAGGTAATATCACCTCACAGAGCTGACATGAAAATTACATTAAAAATTAGTACAGTAAGTGGTTTCAGATCTAATTATTACCTGGAGTCTTAGGAATATGTGGAGGTTTGAATGAGAAATGACCCCCACAGGTTCCTGTTTTTCCACACTTGGTCCTCAGTTGGTGATGCTACTTGGGAAGCTATGGAACCTCTATGACATGGGGACATGGGGGGCTTTGAGGTTTTATAGCTTGTCTCTGGTTTCTATCATGCACCACTACCACCATTTCCTACCTGTGGGACAAAGTGTGATTGATCAGCCAGCTTCCTGCTCCTGCCATATGCTTTCTCAGACAGTTGCCATGCCGACCCTGCCCTGATAGATTCTGTCTCTCTAGAACTGTAATTCAAATAGACTCCTTTTTCCTTAAGTTGTTTTTGAGTTATTTTATCACAGCAACAGAAAAGTGACTAATACAAAACAGGTCTGGTGTTCCTGTCAATGAGGTGCACAAACTTAGCAAGTATCCCCTTGACCAAATGATTAGTGTCACTGTGAACCACATCCTACATTATAACTTCATCAGAACACGTTCTGCACCTCTCCTCAGACAGAAATGTCTTAAGAGAGCATTAACACGCCTGCTTATACTATGCACTCATTGCCAAACAACGATCAACACTGATAGAGAAACTGAGGCGATTAAAATGTAACTTGAGCATACAAGAAAAAAGAGCAAAGCAGTGGGAAACTGCAAAGCTTTCTTCATCTCAAATACAATCAAGATGAAGTAAAAGTGTCCCATGTGCTGAGCTTAGCTTTGATGAGCAAGTCCTCGTGGGACACATGTGAAACACAGAGTTCAGCTCTGCTTTTGGGATAGTTACATTTTCTCATGGGTGTATCATTCATCTCATCACATGCCACCCAAAGACCTATCCAGTATGGATGTGATTCTTTTGTAACAAAGGGAAGAATAAAATAATTGGACATGCTTGACAACTTGCATTGAGCCCACTTGCCCCTAAGCTGTAAATCGTTGAAAATCTAATGTTTACCTAACACAGCTAAAACCCTGTCATGGGAAGGCTTCAAACCAGTCACTAAAGAGGTGACAGTACTGAGACAGTGTCTCTTGGGAGATTTAGTAGACTACTACTTTAAGTGGTAACATGACACTTATAAAAAAAACTCAGACATACGTTATTAAAAATCAAATAGAAGGAATCAAAAAACTTCTCTTAAGTGGGATAAAAGATCTTCTTTGCATTATTCCAATCATCATTGCCAGGGAAGTCAGAAGCATCCTAAATACATTCCTATATGGAGTCATTTCAAAACTATATTGTGGAGAAGAGATGTCACTGAGTATTTAATCAATCCAAACGGAATGCATTCATCAGACTAAGGAGATGGCATGTGGTAAAAGCTCTTGCTAAACAACCATGAGGAACTGAGTTCCAATCCAAGTAAAAGCCAGATGCATTGTATGAGTGCCTATTATCCTACTGATCATAAAGGGAGAGGGAAATGGAGGTAGGAGGATACCACAAGTCCTTGAGACAGGTAGCCAGGAGTATGTGCAATAAAGAGATCCTGCCTCAAAGAAACACTGGCACCTTAGGTTGTCTTCTGACCTTTATTATATATGTTTTATATGAAGATAAGGAGATGCATAAAGAAGACAGAGGTCATGAGAAGCTTTGTGTCCAAGTCCAACAACTTCAGACCCTTGAGAAGAAACAAAAGGAGTGGAAGCTCCAGGTGGTCCTGTGGGGGTCCAGCAGAACTATCTCTGTCATCATCCTAAACCAGCTTTGTCCTAAAAAGTCATACCTGCCCCCACTGGATGGTAAAGCTCTGGTCTGGCAGGGTACAGGACAGAGGAAAAGATGTTAGACCAAGTAGACAAGTTGCCCACCAATACAAATTGCTTGTGTGATTTGTTGGTTTTTATCTGCACAGCAACTACTAAGGAAATTATCACTCTAGCAATAGAAGAGCAGGCACCAAGTACAGAAGTAGGCAGGGAGTTGTCCAGTGGGATAGGAACACTGGACTTGGTCATGCCACACTTTGGAGCCTGGCATATAACCTGTACACAGCTTCCATGCAGTGAGGCATGCCTCCTGTCAGCTGATGTCTCATGCCATCTCCACCTGCCCCTCTGGGAAGTCCTGATGGCTTTGAGAATAGCATGTTCCACATATACATGAAGCCAACATGCTGGACAACACTGTGAAAACTGTGAGTTCAAGCCAACTGTGCCCTTTCCTGAAGACTCACAATGGGAAAATAGCCCCAGCTGTTCCTCAGAGCTGGAAGGGGCACCGAGCTCACTAAGTGTCAGCAACTGAAAGGGCACCCAGTTGTAGAAGTCTCTAGAAATGATCTTTTCTTTAGCTGCCACCTATTATCACCTTCACTACAGCTAAAACGTAACCATTTTGTGATCAAACATCAGTTGTGTTGTTTCTCACAAAGAGAAATCCATTTCTGACCTCTGCCTTCTCAACTCTAAGCACAGTACACCTTTAGTTTAATGCATCTCACGTCTAAGTACACTAGACCTTACATAGCTTCTCTTGTTTAGTAAGCACTGTTTGTGGAGAACTGTTCTCTGTATCCTCTGGGAACTATCTTTTTCCACTGTACTTTTTGATTTTGCTTCATTTTTCAAACCACATTAGCTAAACATATTATACTATACTTCACTCTCTTCCACCGTTGTCTCTTGAGTGACCTAAGTTCTTCTCTGTATTTCTGCAAATCTCATCTGGTATTTGTTTCTGCTTCCTGCACTTATCTCCATCAAGTGCAGATAAATAGTCACTCTCTGATGATGCCAGGCTTTTACTGAGCAACATTTATAAAAGGGTTTTGATGCACTCGACCAATCAAAGAGCTCTTTGTACCACTTCCAAAATTTGCAACCCCTCACATGAAGCCAGTATTTGAGAAGACTATCAGATTCAGAGCTGCAATAGTTTTCAATTACTCTAAAGCTCGACCTGTCTTCTTTTTGAAAATGTTAGCCTTTGTGACTTGCTTTGATCTAATACTGTGATTAAGAAATAACTTATCAACATTCTACTACCCCTCGGTCTGGCACTTTTGTGTTATTCATTTATGGTGCTGGCCTGATAGTTTAGTATCTAAAGGTTTTTGTTGTTGTTGCTATTGTTAAGATTGGTTTTGGATTTTGAGACAGGTTTTCACATAATCCACATTGACTTTACTCTGTAGTCAGGTATGACCTTGAATATCTGATCCTCCTGCCTCTCCACTCTCTCCATATGGGTATTACCAGTATGTGCCTCTATGCCTGGTTTACTTGGTACTGTGGATCAATCCCAGAATATTTTGCTGACTAGACAAGCAATTGGCCACCCAAGCTACAGCCCTAGGACCAGGAACAGCATTTGTAACCAGGAATAAAATCAATGTGTGGCTGAACTGCCAAAATGTCCTTGAATTTCGCCACCAATATCATACCAATCACCCTCTCCTTTGTTTCTTGATTTTTGAAAGATATTTTCATATATTCTCATTGAATAATAAAGTTAAGAGAGGTCATAGCACTTGTAAAAAGAACTGTCAAACAATTTATTGACGGATTCATCATCCTTTGGTGCATTTTACTGAGATATGACACTTGAGTTCTACCTTCTTAAAATTGTAAGTGCACAGCTTAGTATTGTCAAGTGTAGATAAAGTGCTAAACAGCTGGTCTCTAGAATATTCATCCCACAAATCTGACACGTGACTCCTTAGATGCCTCATGCAATTGGAATCATACAGACTTTGCCTTCTGTAACTGCCTCATTTTGTTTAATATTGTGCCTCTAGGCTCCTCCAAGCCATCATCTTTCATGGTTGAATCCTGTCTTTCTTGGGGTTGAAAAAGACTCTTTTGCATGTGCAAACTATACTGTTTTCATTACATTATCTGTGGGTGAACATCTAGGCTACTGTATATTTTAGCTATAGTGAACACAACTGCAATGGATATGATGTTGCTCATATCTCTTCCAGAGCCTGATATTAATTCTTTAGGTAGATAACTCTACTTTCAGTTTCTTAGGAAGCTCAGGCTGTTTTCCATACTGGCAGCAGCATGGCATTCCTGCCAGTATTGCACACCCTTGCTGGTTTGCCTGACTTCACCAGCACCTGTTTTCTTCAAAACAAACAAACAAACAAACAAACAAAAACCAAACCAAACAAACCAAAAACCTTTTGTTTTGAGATCATAATTACAGCATGTCTCCCTTCCCTCCCTCCAAACCTCCAATATACCCCTCCCCACTCTTCTTAAATGTGTGGCCTCTTCGTTCATTGACTGTTATTACATTTGCATATATGTATATGCATTATATTTCTAATTATAACCTGCTCAGTCTATAATGTCACTTATATGTGTGTTTTCTGGGCTGATCATTTGGCACTGGACCACATATTGGTGCACTCTTCCCTGGGGAAGACTGTTGGGAGCCAAAGGTCTCAGGGCTTGGCATGAGATCCTAAGCCATGCTTGGCCAGCCACATAGTTATATATTAACCTTTACATAGCAGCTCCTTAGAACCTGAGGTCAAGAAAAGAAACAACCCAGTCCTCCACTCTGCATTCCATCCACAGGCTCAGTCACCTAGGCAACCCTTCCTGAACCTCTTACTCATGAACTCTTTACCCTGCCAAACATCCTCTCTTTGTGGTTTCCTAATATCCTGCCTACACTAACACCTGGCACATAAACAACCCATTCTACCCCTCCCCATATCCTGCTCTGCTGAATATAAGCTAGCCTGAAGAAAATAAAGTTTGCCACTTGATCAGAATCCTGTCTTGTGGTTGCTCTTTCTTCGTCTCTTGTCCCCATTCACTATCCCTGACTCTCTTGCTCCAGGTTGACGTCCTGCGGGTTGGGAAAGAAGACCACCTCTCCCCTCCTAGCTTTCCTTAGTTGCCTGTAGTTCTTTGTGTATGTTGGAGGCCTCACATGCTTTCTCCATTCACATTGGGGTGCTCATTGGTGTGTCATCCTTGCTCAGCTCATGGATGAGCAGTCACATTGTGAGGTTTTATGGGTATAGCTTCTGATATCACCAGGAGACACCATTTCACAGCAAATTCCCTGGTCCTTTTACAATCTCTCTATCCCCTCTTCCACAGTGCTTCCTGAACCTCAGGTGAGTGAGTGTTTGTAGATATATCCATTGGGTCTAATCTCTCCCTCTCTCTGTCTCTGTCTCTGTCTATGTCTCTGTCTCTGTCTGCCTCTCTCTCTCTCTCTCTCTCTCTCTCTCTCTCTCTCTCTGTGTGTGTGTGTGTGTGTGTGTGTGTGTGTGTGTGTGTGTGTGTATGTCTGTGTGTGTGCACATAGGCATGTGTGTTATGTCACTGTGGTTTTTCATTCACAGTTCCTTGATGATTAGTGGTGGTGACCATCTTTTCATGTCTTGTACCTGTTAGGCATTTACATTCTTTTAAAAAGTTCTATCTCTGTCATTTGCTCATTTTTAAAAATCAGATTATTTGAGTCAGTGCTCAGAATTTGGTTCTTGCTTACATATTCTGATAGTGCTTTTATAATAAACCTTCATCATATATGTGGCTTAGAAATGTGTTCTCTTTCTCTATAGGTTTCTATTCTATTGGTAGTTCCTTGGCAATGTAGAAGAATGCTGGTTTGGTATTGTTTCATTGATCCACTTTTGCTTTTGTCTCTTTTGTCATAGGTAAGATGAGCTCATGTCATGGATACTTCTCTACATACTTTCTTCTAGAAGGTTTATATATTCTAGCCTGACAATCTTTATCCATTGTGTGGCATTTCTTATATGTGGTATAAATGGCATTAGATCCCCAAACCATTCTCAACCAACTGCTGTAACAGCATCTGATGGCAACTGTCCCTCTCATTTGTACCCCCAACTTCCTCAACATCAGCATCTCCCTTTGGAAATATGTCACAGTTGTTTACCATGGTCCGCCTCTCAGCATTTGGAGAATAAATGTCTTCTTCCAAGTTTGTACAGTGATTCTATATGCTTTATAGTCATTTAGCAAGAATGGGGAAGTTAAATACAAAGCAGGAATCAAAAACATCAGTGTGTCTCTTCCTCTTCTTGGTACCTCTGGGGTAAGTTCAGGGTTTCCATCCATTTGCCACAACAGGGGAGAGTGGCCCCCACTTGAAGTCTCCCCCAGGGACAGCAAGAATGGTGGCGCTGCTGCTTAAGGCATTGCCTGTATGCATTGCCTTGCCTCCACTTTAGCTCTTAATAACAAATTCAAACTGTCATTCTGCTAATGCCTTGACAGACTTATACTAGCACTGCTCTGGATAAACGCTTCCTTTCCAAAGAACTTCCAGAAAGAATAATTTCCCTTCAATTCACTCCCATGTTTTACCTGTTAATTATTTTTGAAACATTTTACAGTATATTGCTCAGTCCTATTAAATAGAAATTCTCTCTTTAATTTGGTTCCACTCCTGCCCACCCTCCAGTAATCACTTTTACACTTTAAATTGTCAGTTTTGAAATGGCACTTTAGTAACTGCAAGTCATAGTTAAACTCAGGGAAGAAGGTATCATTTGCAACAGTTTTTCTCATCTGAAACATGTATCAATATATCAGAGTTGTTTGTTCTTTTTCTTTAAATTTAATTCACCTCCAAACAAACAAATCTGAGATTAAAATACAAAGTATCCTTTGCTTTACAGTCTTTGCAATGAAGCAGGTAATTTGTACCATGCATGATGGAACTGTACTGACTGGGCAGAATCAATGGCAAAGAAGGAGAGCAGTAATCCATCAAAAGACCACAGCCTATCAATCAGTTAGTAGCAAAATGACTGTGTTGCCCAGCGGCAAGCCATCATCACAGACAGTTTTCTCTGTGACTCTACACCACACACACTACTACTGAAATACAGGCTATCCTATTGGAGCCTTCAGCCAAATGCCTGTGGGAAGGAACTGCAAACCATAAACTCCCAGCCCCTTAAAAACCTTCATAATGGATAAAATATGCAAATACAGTCACCAGCATTCCCAGGGAGTTTACCTTGTAAATGACAGAGTGTTATTGGAGTTGACTTTCAAATGAAAAATTTAGATAAGATAGCAAAGCCGTTTTTCACAGCCTTCCTGATATGGTCCTGGAGCTGATGTAGTAGTGAGAAATTATATACTTCATGATGCAATAAAAATGTTTGGATTTTTTCCCACCAACTTGGTTTATGAGGAATGATGCACATGCCTGCTGAAATATTGAGTAAATGTCATTCACACAGGGGAGTAACCCAGGGATGTAAGACTCCCAGGGCTTAGAAAAGCCTCGGCTTCCTCTGGTGCCTTTTCAAAATGGAGTTCAATGCCACACTTCTCACCAGCATATGCTGCGTGCCTATTAGAGCTATAATAGATATTATCTTGGTCTCTTGGGGCATTGAAGTGGTGAGAAATCCCAGACTCTGCATTCATGCAGTTTTTATTGTAATCAAGACTGTGCATTTGGAAAGATCGAAGTGTAGTGATACATATTTTCATCTCTGAAGGATGTGACACTGAAATTAACTCAGTTCGAATTATTTTCATTTTCCTACAGAATGTAGGATCCTTTTCATAAAATGTTTGTCTGATATGGAAGACAAGTGTTATCGGTCTGAGAGTCTTTCAACTATACATCTACTTCCTAGAATGTTCTGCTGTGAACTTTCCCAGCTGACAGGAAAACTTATTCTACAATAAAAAGCTGAATCCAACTTGTAACTCCTCTTTTTTTTTTAATTTCCCTGCTTGACTTTACTTTTGCTGAAATCCATCTGTGCTCCTAGCTTGCATATCAGGTCTACTGAGCTCTCAGATTCAGCAAGGCTTTATTGAAATTTTACCTTATAACAACCGAAGTGAGAAGATCATATACCTTAAGAACCTATCAATGATGGTCTTGATCAATAGCTGGCATCAATAAATCTCAAGTCTCTGGACAGCCTTGCTGGAGCCAGGTGAGTGGTATATATACAGAAAATGTTGTCAGTTAGTTGGAGAAAGGGGGCAGATCCCTTATAGAAAGACATGATTTATGTAACATAGGCAAATCATAAATAAGAAATTTGGTCATTACCGAATTCTGTATGTTCTTAGGAGGCCTTCCTGCCATCCACTTAGAGAAAAAACAAATGGTAGTGCTAATACCTAATTCATCCAAAACTTACTGAACCTGAGCTCAATGTATTGATTATATCTCAGACACTGTGTTCTGTATGACATATGCCATCTCATCTAACCAGAGCAGATTATCACGTCAGATATTTCCTTTATACTCACCTTATAGATGAAGTGACCAGCATGCAGGTAGGTCCTGTGACAACTAAATAATCCAACACCAGAGAAGGCTCTGCTCTTGTGCCAAACTTGTCTTTTTGGCGAGGAGGGGAGATTTGAGGCAGGGTTTCTCAGTGTACCTTTGGAGCCTGTCCTGGAACTAGCTCTTTGTAGACCAGGCTAGTCTCAAATTCACAGAGATCTGCCTGCCTCTGCCTCCTAAGTGGTGGGATTAAAGGCGTGTGCCACCTGGCCAAACTTGTGGTCTTAACTACTCCATTTTACTGTTTTCCGATTGGATGCTTATATTAACCATAGGTTTGTCAGCACCCTAATATTTTGAGTAGACAAGGTCTCTAAACAGAGCAACTGAATAAACAAACTTGAATAGTCAAACTGTCTTCCATGATGAGATGACTATTAGGAGGGAAACAAGAAATCGGAGTGGGTCCTAGCACGGGGTGAAGCTACATCTCACAGCCGAGGCTGTAAGAGTAATTAACACCACACAGTTCTTAAGTAAGTGTAAGAAATGCAAGCTCTGTAGGTAGATCAAATCCCCTCAGCTCCACCACTTGATGAACTGGGTCCTATCAGGTGTACAACTATAGATCAGAGAGAAAAATCTTTGCCAAAGGTTCACAGTTAACAAAGAACAGGGCAGGGCCCTGGACCCAGATTTGTACAGCTTGAATTGTTACATTATTCTACCAATTTTCCCAGCTAACCAAACTTTTTTAAAAAGGAAGAAAGAAATACCCCTTAGTTTCTCTGTGAACCCTCTCTAACCCATACCAGCCTAAAATGACATCCTCATTTCCTCACCTCTGGGCAAAGCTTTGAGACTTGATGTCATCAAGCTGGTTCTGTGGATGAATGCTTGGAGACCATCTCTCATTCAGCTGGTCCTTCCAGGATCCAAATGTTCACAGGACCAAAACAAGCAGGCCAGCAAGAAGTCACAGGATGGGAGCTCTGACAGGGGATGTGAGCACTGCATTCTTCAGCCTCCCTTGCCCACTCTTCTTTCCCATCTCACTTAGACACTCACAGCCCTGCTTCGTATCCACAGCTGCACAGTGGCTTACTCTTAGTGACAGCCCTGGGACTTCCGCACTGGCAAAAACTGACACAAATTTGAGACCTCTGTCTATTAGTCAAGTGCAGACTACTGGAGTAAACAAGATCTAAGTGTCTTTGAAAGATGCTGAAGGACAGCATGCTTCCCTTGCTCATCTCCTCCCACTCAAAGTCCAGTATTCAGTCAAGAGGAAATGGCCACTGCCTATCTCTACTTGGAGGATTGCTCTGTGTGTGTGTGTGTGTGTGTGTGTGTGTGTGTGTGTGTGTGTGTGTGTGTGTGTGTGTGTGTGTATCTCCCTCTCCCTTATTACTAATTTAGCTTTTCAGAAAATTTAGACATGTTGAATTAAACATATGCCAAAATAACAATATTGTTTAGGCAATAAAAATAAAGGCCACAAAAATTGTTAATTATGTACCAAGCCCTGTGCCAGAATCTGACCTGCATTGTGGGCTTACTATCTCAAGAATACTACCAGCAATTTTATTGCTATCTCTTGTAAAGAAGCTCAATCCATAGTCAAAAGGAACATTTGTTCATTTATATCAAATTCCAAGCCCAAACTATGTAGCCCAAAGATTCTCTAATGTAACCCAAAAAACAAAATATTTGTAGATCTGAAGCAATTTTTCTCATGACTTTGTAGCTATATTTTATGGTTTTAGGGTATTTCATCAAAACAGGATCGCTCACACAAATGCTCTTGAGTCCTGCCTCCTGCAATTGCACAGCATGGGATCTTAGACCAACATGAAGAAGCAAGATTTCTTCTGTCCATCCCAATATGACTCTAAAATTATGATCAAATGCAGCAAGAGTAATGTTCCATGACAGGTTTGGTACACAATCACACCATTTCATGACCCAGAGGAGTGGCTTAAAATGCTCACATCTGCTTAACAGTAAATGCAGCCTTTCTTTCAAGTATTTTGTGGTAGAAGGAGCCCCTCCATTCATTGAACAATGAAGTAGCTTACTGCAGGATTATTTTAAAAATAGACTGGAGAAAACAATGGAATCATTAGACCAATTTATCATCTCAAACTCCCCTTTAACTGTTTCTTTCTCATTTGTTTACCTTACAGAAGAGAAAGAAGGAGAAAAAAAATCATTTCACCTGCACAGAACACAGCACACAGGCACACTTTAAAAGAGCCACACACAATCTGATTAAAAGCTAGGATATTTTTTGTCTTAACACAGTCTTTGTTGCAAACCTTAAGCTGAAAAGTTCTTGAAGAGGTCATTGTTTGATGAGTGTGTATGACAAAGTAGTATTTTTCTTGAAAACTTCCATCTTGTATGCACACAGCAATGCCTTTAAAAGCTTGAGCTTCTATCCACCTACCCATCATCCTTCTGAAAGCTGAGTTTCTCCCTGCCCTCACCCCCACACCTTCCTCCAAAGCAGTGATTCTCAACTTTCCTAATGCTACAACCCTTAAATACACTTCCTCACTTTGTGGAGACCCCCAAGCATAAAGTTATTTTCATTGCTGCAACATTTCATTTGCTACTGTTGTGAATCACAGTGTAAATATCTGATATGCAGGCAAGTCTTTGGTGATCCCTGTGAAAGGGGTCATGACCCACAGGTTGAGAATCACTGCCCTACTTTATCTACCACATTGGTCCATTTGTCCTTATAGTCTTTCTCACACAGTATGAAGCCTTTTTCCTTCCTTCTTTCTTTCATTCTTTCTTTTTTTTGGGGGGGGGTTGAGACAGGGTTTCTCTGTATAGCTTTGGAGCCTGTCCTGGGCCTCCCTCTGTAGACCAGGATGACCTGGAATCACAGAGATCCACCTGGCCCTGCCTACCAAGTACTGGATTAAAGGCATGCTCTGCCACCGCCCAGATAAATCCCTCTTTTTCAAGGAGAAATGTTCTGCCCAGTTGCTTCATAGCACAGCTAAGGAACCTATTGCTTTCTTAATGAGAACATAGACTTTTTTAACATAGGATCTCAAATATCTACTACAATGCAGAGTAAGGTGTGGTCTACAGAAAAGAAAGCACAGTTCCAGGTGTTCAGGAAGTGTTGTCCTCACATCCAAGAGATGAAACATGGTCTTCAGGCTGGGACTACAGAGTCCTATGATGTAACAATGCACTATTTTCCTGTACCACAGCATTGTCATGTGTGTACTTAAATGATCCTGGCCCTGCCTGGTGACTTAACGTGGTCTACCATGAGTCATGTAGAGAAGAACTACCAATTACTCATTGAGAATTATAGCATTTGAGAATCTTTTGAAAGAGTTTTGAAAGCCCCATCTACAGAGACTCAAGACTCTCTAGGACAAGGTAATACTTATTAATACACATTCATAACAAGTTCAGAGATGATGCTCTCAGATTCCAAAGCCCTCAAGAGATCCTGTTCTCTGATTAGCATGTGTCTCAGACTTGAGAAGTACTTAGAAGGTTTTTCCTATTTGAAGAAACCACACTGTCTAAATGACAGGCTATCTTCTTCTATAAACAGGGAAAAGTGTGACTTGATGTGAAGGCTCCTCATTTGAAACGATAACAAGCCAACTGTGGTTCTGCAGATCCATCTTATTCCGGAGCCTTCATGATCTAGGAGAGCTTTGAGAAGTCAGAATAAATAGGAAGCCACTAATGGAGCCAACTGTATTTCTGTTTAAGTCTGTCTGAACTTGCTTTTTTATCACCACACCCCCAGAAACCTGGAAGATCTCCTCTCTTTGAAAAAATAATTCAAAGCCTATAACACACATGATTTCACTAATAAAACTAACAACCCTTAAAACCAAAAGCCCAACCATTTCTGTCCTTAATATGGTCCCTTATTGTCTGTCCTCCTACCCATTTTCCTACACAAGAAAAACAAAAGCAAAAATATTAACAGTTTCTTAAAACTGAGTGAATTTTAAGATAATCCAAAAGCCACAATGCTAATACCATAATCATGCCTTTAATTTGCTCACCCATATGCTGTCACTTAGAAGGCCAAATGCCTAAAGAACCACAAAGCAAACCTCAACACTAGGCAGGAAAACAGCAGTTACAACCTTAAATGGCTACAGCACAAGTAAGCAATGTGGTTTAAGACAGAAAATGAGGAGTGGGGTGAAGAGAGCAGTAGGAAAGAGAATTTCAGAGGTCTAGCCTTATCTAAAAAGAGGCCAAACTCTAATTGTGATCATGCTAATGGGATCATATTTGGGGTTGTTTCTGTTTTCTGTTTTTAAGTCCTGGTCAACTTTTATATGACCTGCGGTTTTAAGTTGAATTATAAATGCTATATATGACATATATATTCTGTTTGTCAGGCATGTTGGTACACACTTTTAAACTCAACAGAGGCAGGTGGGTCTCTGAGTTCAAGGCCAGTTGGGTCTACATAGAGTGTTCCAGGCCAGCTAGGGCTCTACAGTGAGATTCTGTCTCTAATAAATAAATAGATAAGTAGAATTATACTGTAAATGAGATAATTTACAACCAAAGATTGTAGCTGTCTTTGGAAGAGTCTGAGATAGACAACTTATCTTTATCCAATTCAAGAATGAAGTGACTCCAAGTCTGTCAGCCTTTTGAAGGATATGACCTCCCTCTGGGCTGTCTAAACACCTCCAGTATAGGCCAGTGGTGTTGACAATTAGCCCTGTGCTTCACATAGGCTGGATTTCAGTTATTGCTCCCTCAGTACTAGAGAGGTTGTCAGAAACTGCTCTCCTTTTCTGTGACTTTTTTCTTATGTTCACACCACAAGGCACAAAAATTAAGCAAATTTGTACTTCAAGGTGCAAGGGTCGAGGGCCTATCTTTTTCCGGGGCCTATCTTTTTCATGAGTTGTTAGTCCCTCTGAATCTTCTTTCTTTTTGAGATTCTGCTCACAGGTAATTTATTTTAGACACATGTAAGCACAGTATAATTTGATGAAAATTTCCCTGGTGATAATTAACTGAATCCCATGTGTACAACGAATCTTTAAGGCAGACTACAGAGAAATCCTTTAAAGTACATGTGACATCTTCCATAAATATGGGTTCCATATATTGACTATATGTGACACTTTCCAAAGGCTCATAGTAAGGGCCTAGGGGAGGATCTGGTGTGAGAGAGACCATACTTCTACCTTCTATTTATGCCAGGCCTCTCATCTTCTCATTCATGCTCCAAGCTTGCATATTTCTTGTAAGTAAAAACAGTGTGAAACCTACTGGCTTCCTACTTGACAGCTACCCATTTTCAGTGAGTCATCATTTTCTGGGAGACTTTTAGATTTCCAAGGAGGTGCACTTCCTTTTTGTCAACCTTGGGCTTTTCAGTGTTTACAAGAAAGTGCTGCTTGTCACGAACTACTCCAACTGCAGCAAAGCAGGAGTTCCCAGGCATATTTAATTGTCATGTAACCATTTCTCCAATAAATAATATTTTCAACTTAGAATTTCAGATTCAAAATCAATTTTAAATGATTAATTTACACAAACCACATAGGAATCATTTTGGTAAGACTGGTTGAATATGTGATAATATATGTCTACTCATTTTGGTAAGACTGATTGAATATGTGATAATATATATCTAGTCAATCCAGTAAAAATAAGATAGCAACTAGTTATTCAGGTTCAGTGATATCTTTTGAGATAGGTATCCCAGGCAAATTTTGCAATTTGTCAACAGTCCTAAAGGAAATCTAAAATAACCACAAATCAGTGTTATTATTTTATTTGGTGTTCTTCAGAAACACTTGATAAATTTTTGATGATAAATGGACACAAGGCAGAGAAATCATTTCATCTAATGCAGCAATAAAAAAGGAATAAATCACCCTCGTTGTGTGTATCAGAGAGCAAGAGGAGAATGATGCTAGTAGAATATCACTCTCCAGTTGCCAGTAGTAGTGCACCCCAAAACAAAGAGATAGACAGTTAAATGGGAGCATCATTTGATATCAAACTTTTAGTACAACTTAGTATCCTTGATGAAGATCTATGCAAAGGGGTGGAGAAAGAACAAGCTATCACTTTTACCTGGGACTTTCAATATACCTAAAGTTTTGCCCACAGAAGAAAATAAGACTGATAAGAATGATAAACAAATTCTTGTCATAAAACTCTTAAAGGTCCTTTCTGAATATTGCACAGCTAGTATAACTAGTCCAAGGTAGGAAGAGTTGTCTACCACTCAGGCAGCTTGAGAACATAGCAGAGCTCTTGGGATGGGACTGTTCATGGAGCCTGCTGATGTAAATTTTTCTCAGATTGTAACTACTACAGTAGCAAGTTCTTTCTGGGAAGGTTCTATAATCATCTTTAGCATGTTTATCCTCCATGTGTTATCATTATATAAAAAAAACTACAAAAACAAGCCACCTAAGTATTCCCTATAGAAATGATATCAGAAATCAAAGTCTAGGCAATTGCCTGATTTCCCACATTTTTAAGAACTTTAAGATTTAGTGGAACATATAGACCTGAAAACACAAAGCAATGACTTTTGCATGATATGGTGCAACAAACTGTATTAACTGGGGGGGTGGGGGGGGACAGCACTTCCTAAATGTATGAGGCATCATGCCAAAGATATTACAGGAAGTATGTTCATCTTCCCAACAAGTCTATGAGGTTACGAAGATTTTTGTGGATGAGGAAAATGAAGCTCAGAGTAGTTTAGGAATTTACTCAAGGTTAGGCAAGTGGTGGAAAGTCGATTTGAAACTTGGTCCCTGGATGCTCCAAAAAGCTCTTAGCCACATGATTTTACTGGCCTCTTGGACTACATTGATCATCTTAATGTCTACCTGCATATTCCCCACACTTCACTAATGTTAACTATGGATTATGGATATGTGCCTTTCCTAGCTGCTCTTACAGTATGAGCTAGATATAAAATTAATGAATCCTGGGGGCTGTGATTCTTCCCTAGAACATCTTGCAAAGAATGTGGTTTATGAAATCTTTATATCTAGTTGAAATGTGTTTACTAAGCTCTGCCAGGAAATACATTTTGTGCTGGTATTACACCCAGGCAGAACAAGTTGCTATAGGCCTAAAAAGCTTCCATTCCAAGTGCCCCTTTCCTCCACATAATTCCCTAGCTCTGGCAAATGAAGTGTCTGGCCCATTTCCTCTCCTAGGTTGCTAAGCCTCCATGAAGGTCCGTCTAATAGGAAAGTTCCGTATCTCACCAGGCACTAGTTCTCTCCATGTTGCTGCTGTGCGTCAATGTGTAGAATGTGTCTCTGAAGAGGCACAAAATTGTGACTATCACCTAGCAACTTCACAGTGCAGCTAGTGCTGATGCATTCCCATCATGCCAGAACCTAAGAGGCTAAATAACATGAATATGGAATTCAAGAATAGCCAGGACAACATGGTTACATTGCAAGAAGGTTATCGCAAAAACAGCCAAATAAAAGAAATATAGAGAAAGAAACTTCACACTGAAAACTTGCATTTCAGTGAGCATTTACAAAGTATAGATAAATGAATGATCTATCCTCTGGGGAAAAAATTACACTGTAAGCCTTAATCTTTCTCCGTGAAACAAACCAAGCTAAATACACACACACACACACACACACACACACACACACACACACACACACACACACACACCCCTATGTCGCCAGGAGCAGTGTAGGGTATATTCTCAGATACCAAGGAGCATACAGGTGACAAAAGCAGGAAACAACAGGTGAAATCCACTGTGCTTCGCTTCCCTGTAGGAAATTAGCTGGGGAGGAGATAGTGGATTTCCAAAGTGATTGGAAAAGGATAGGGGGCCATCAATCAGTAGGATTGAAATGAACTAGAGTGTACAGGAAGACTAAAGTAACTCCTGAAATATTCCTGTGATGCATCAGTGTTGAGATGAAGCAGCAGGAGGCAATGACTCATGTCATACCAGAAATTCATTTGGCTAAAGTGCTAAGAAACCAGAAACACTGAGAAAAGATTGTCTGGACTCAAGTAGGAGTGTCTTGCTAACAAGGTAGGAAGGTGCACCATTAATATAATCATTACCAGAAACTTTGAGGTTGCACCCTGTTGAGCACCATATGCTGCCAGGGAAATCTGGGTCCCTCTTGGGGTTCTTAGTCACACTAATAAAAGATTTTAACAATGGGCTCAGAAGGAAACTCAAGGACTATTTGTATTTTTAAAGATAAGAACTGCGAGGCAGGTAAGTTGTTAATCTCTACAGCTGCCTTGAGAAAGGCCATGAAGAAAAGAAAGAGATGCCATGTCTTTGTGAGGTAGGCAGCAAGCAGTCCCATGGCAAAAGAAAGGTAGCTTCAGAAACAGAAAAAGCCCAAGCTACCAGAGAAAGTGTGCTTGTGTTCTGGCCAGCATTGGAAAGAACAAGACAGAAATGAAGAAGATTGGACAGGAGACCTTTCTACAGCAGCACTCAGAATGGGGGCAGATCTCAGGGAACCTCGAAACAGCTCTGCAGCTCCTGCACACAACAGGAACTCTGTGAAAAAAGCACATGCTCTCATGAAGGTAATAATTACCCCT
Organism: Cricetulus griseus; assembly: GCF_003668045.3. NCBI lineage: Eukaryota > Metazoa > Chordata > Mammalia > Rodentia > Cricetidae > Cricetulus > Cricetulus griseus. The sequence continues at coordinate 168,540,448 of NW_023276807.1, forward strand.
CCTACTTCTTAAACAGGGCATTAGATGGGTCCACCTTCCTTAGGGGTGTTCATTTTGCAAGGTGATTGACAGGTCCAACTGGGATAAATTATTATGTGTTGAGTAGCTTGGATGTTGGTCTCTACCCAGGCTAGATGTAGATTTTATTCTCTTAACCAGGAAGAAATTGCTTTATTTTAATGAGCCTCAATAGAGTCCTGATCAAGACTATTGTAACAGAATGGCCAGGTATCAGAGCCTGCGAGCAATTTACCAAAAGCCAAGTATACATAGAGCATAATGGATGAGTCAGATTCACAGAGAGGCCCATTAATACTCCAGGGCCTCAGCACACAGACAGGAATATCTAGGCATGCATTTCTGAGAAGGAAAACATCACTGTGCTTGAGTACATGGAGAAAATGTCAAGTAGGCTGTACATTTCCAATGCTATATGAACAGGTATTTTTGTGCAGTTGGATCACAGTAGATTCTGTTAGATACCACTTGACCGAAACAATCAGAAAGGAAAGAAAACAAAAAGTTCAATGTATCTTTACTTTTCCATGTTGAGGACAATTTTTTTTTATTTCACAATTATTCAGAAAACCTATGCAAAAACAGGAATGTCATGTTGGAGTTAAAAAGAAGTCATTGATTCTATTTCAATATATATTATAAAACTGAAGACATATGATTCAACCTAGTCTCATGGGAGGTTGAACCCCAGGAGGTTAATGATCACAAATGCAGGGCAGGGAGGGTTTGCCAAAGAGAATCCCATGTAGGACTCTTTAGAAACTGTGTAATCCCCTTTCTAAAGCTGTCCTGTGAGAACCCTGACACAGGAACCACTGTGAACACAGTCAGCCCTCAAATCTGGGGGCTTGAAGGAAGGCTAAGAGTCACTGACAGCAAAAAGATCAATAGACAGCTACTAGGGGGAGAATGTGAGAGCAAGGCTGAAGCCAGCACCACCGGAAGCTGTGCACTTAACATAGAGAGAAGACACAGTGAAAGGAGGGGCTTTTGCAGGGGAGAACTAACTGGACCATTCTATTTCTTACAATGGAAGCTCAAAAAGTGCAAAAAGCTTCAGAAGATGATTTTTATAAAGTATGTAAACCTCTGTGTGGGCTCTCAGGGAAAATGAGGACACTGGTTTTCATTCACTAACATGGGGAATGTAATTATCTATTGTTGAGACAAGACTTTGAAGACCATTCAAATAAACTTCATAAGCAGATAAAAACCCATGACCCACACTTGCATTATCTTGGTGTTGCTAAATTGTATGGTGGAATCTTGCTTCTAGGAGACCTGGGTTCTTTTTCCAGCATCTGCATGGTGGTTCACAACTATCTGTAGCTCCAGTTTGAGGGAACCCAAACCCCTCTCCTTGTCTCTGAGGGTACCAGGCATTCACATGATGCAAACAAAACACATAGTCACATAAATAAAAATAAATAAATCTAAAGCATAATTAATTAGAAGCTAGGATGGATAGCAAATGCCTATACTCAAGGCTCAAGGGAAGTATGAGTTTGGGTTCAGCCTGGTCTATGCAGTGGGACCTTGCCTAAATAAATAATAATAATAACTATAATAATAGTTCCATGGTTTTAGTACATGAAAATATGTTGCTTTCTATAAAAATTCTTTTGCACTGAATTTCTCAGAAAGAAATCCATAATTATGTTAAAAGTTCGACAAGGATGACAAACAAGGACTTGTGAGAGTGGAGAGATTCAATGTTCTAGGGCCCAGAGGCAAATTATTTTGGGCTATAATTAGCACCCTAACTATTCCTTACCATCCTTTGGGCATGCCCTAACATTCCTGTGACTACCAGGTACATCCTTTTGGAACAAATTAAGGAACTACCAAGTTCCCACCAAACACAAAAGCTAAGAAAGTCATCGATAGCATCTGAAATCTGTCACGGAGATTTACCAGCTTGGCTGTCACCACCTTCCTATTTCTACCAAGGTATGAGGAGAGCCTTGATTAAAGACATCTTTTAGTCTTGAACTATAAAAAAAAAAGTTATGAAAAAGCAAAAACTGAAGACCATTGCATATTTTCCCTTTAAGACCAAGGAAAGCCCATGCAAAACTGAAGACGGAATCCCGGACAACATGAAACATTCCCAATGAGTCCACCCACAGGCAACAACCAGTGCAGAGCACAGACCGGAGGGTTTGACAAATTCTGACAAGACAGGAAAGAGAAAGTTACAGCTTTGGTAGAGAAAAACATTTACCATGATGACTAGTGAAAGACACAATCTTTATGCCCTGAGAGGACACAGGGAACACCCAACTCCAAATCTCAAGCATAGGTCAGTGGCAAAACCTCCAAATGATATCTTAAGTTTATTTGCTCAGTAGGAAATCAATAATACAAAAATTTTATATCTAGATTTCTGTTGAATTCCTCATATAAATAAATGCCCGAACCTAAGGCAGGGAGGGTAATACTCTGTACTTGTCTTCATTTCATACCCTGCATGAATGAACTCTGGTTACAAGTCATAGTTCAATAAAGGCAGAAGAGGTGGCCACACTTGACAATAACACCCCCTTAAACAGAGCTAAAAACTACTAGCCTTCCTGGGCTGTGTATCAGTGACTCAGCACCTATCAGTCTACATTGGTGACAAGGGGCTGAGAACATACCCATCGTATAGATGACAAAAGGAGAGGCTTGGGGAAATTCAACCATATGCCTAAAAGGACCCCATTAGTTAAAAAACAAAAATCAAACAAACAAACAAACAAAAAAATCGGTGAAACATCACCGCTTGTTGGGGAGGATTCAACACTAGACATTATGGCAACCAACAGATACCTCAAGCAGGGGATACAGCTCAGATGTAGAGAGCTCCCTAGCATACAAAGGGCCTTAAGTTTGGTCCCCAGAATCACAAAAATAAATAAAAGCTACTGTGATTTGTGAGACCAAGAAAATGTGGCCAAACACAGGAATTTAAAGTGTCCAATGATATGAATTCAAAGTGGTGATTACTAATTAGCACATCACTCTGGCTACGGAGGGATGGTGCTACAGTGCTGGAGCTCACTTGAAAGGTGGCTGCTCTTGAGTTGATTAAATATTCTTTCCAAAATCTTGTTTACATTGTTAATTTCCACAGCAACCCTGTCTTCACAGACGGGTAAACCCACACCTGGTCCCTCAAGAATTAACACATATTTTTAATCAAAATGGTCTGGAATAAATTATTAATTTTTTGGATTTTTATTACCAGTACTAAATCTAAAAACAGGAGGTTGAAAGACTGCAAATACAGGAGTCCTAAACATCAACGTATCTAAAGTATGAGGACTCAGCTGACTTCCGACTACTCAAAATGAATAGGGAAACACTTTAGTTTACATGAATAATTTAAACTTCAAAAGAAATAAAAATTCCTCAAAAGTTTACAAACTTCAAGCAATAAACTAGAATTGTCTTTTAGGAAATACAAAGATGAAAATAATCACCATCAGGAAGATTTGACACAATGCTTTCGTATGATCCAAATTATAGTAATAGCGATTTGTACATAATAATGAAATTATATGCTGTATGAACAGTTTAATTATTTTATGGCTGACCAGATTTTTTTTTTAATTAAGGGCCTCTTGGAACTTAAACGTGACTGCTTCTATCTTGTTTTGCTACCATTCGGTAGACACCTTTCAAAACACAGTCCATTTCTTAGTGTCCACAAAATGGCAAAAACAAGACAGGCACAGTAACAATTTTAGTTTTTTAACCCTCCTTCTCCACCCCTCCCTTCTGTGTGTGTGTGGGGGGGTGTGGCTGTGGGTGTGGGTGTGGCTGTGGGTGTCTGTCTGTCTGTCTGCCTGCCTGCCTGCCTGCCTGCCTGCCTGCCTGCCTGTGAACAAGTGTGTGTGTCTGTGCATGTGCACACACTCGTGGTGAACATTGGTGCAGATACACATGGAGGTGAGAAGACAACCCTGCTGTTGCTCCTCAGTTGCTGTCCAACTAGTTTTGATAAGATGGGGTCTCTAACTTGAAGAGGCTGGCTGGCCAGGGAGCCTCAAGTATCCCCTTGTCTCCACCATGTCTGGTGCTGTTGGTTTGTCTCATGGTTTTCTGAGGAGTGGCATGGAGATCCTCATGCTTTCAGGGCACACACTTTATTGAGGTGTCCCGCCAGCCCACTATGTCCATGTTTCTATAGACCGAAAGAAGTGGACTCTGTTTGAAGATGATTCTGTTAACACCTTTTGCTTTTCTCTTCAGTCCTCACAAGTGAGCTACTTTTCAGCACCTGCTCGGCAGAGAGGCTGGGCTCAAGTGTTCTTTGCAAAACTCCACTGTCTCTTACATTCCAGCCCCCACTAGGAATTTGTTTAGACAAAGGTAGACAGCTCTCGAAGCTAACTGACCAAGAGTGGAACTAAAAATAAACAGGGTGTAAAAAAATCAGAAGCTGCTCCAGGGCAAGTCTGTGTCCCCAGGTGCTACATCACACCAGCTATAAATCTCAGCTTGGATTTAGGTGTGCTACTTCTCTCACTAATTTCTTCACCACTGAGATAATGGGAGCAATGCAAGTCCCTGCCTCAAAGGGTTTGTGAAGATAAAACAAGGTGATAATGCAAAGCTTTTCAGGGAATGCCTGATACTCAGCATAGACACAGTGAGTACTGGCTGTCTTGAGATTCATAAGAATATGTCATTACTTTATACACTAGTGTGTGTGCCAGGATGAGCTATGTAAATGATGCTCATAAGAATATGAAAGAAGAATACATTCTGAATGTGCAGAAGTTTCAAGGAGAGAGGGCAAACTCTTGAGTAACGTGTATTTAAACTCTAAGAGGAAAACCATGTAACCAGAGTAGGGTCCAAGGAAAAGATGTGGCATTCTGTGAAGTGACTGTTTCATGTCAGTGCCAGATTACATGGGACCCTGACCATGATGGTGAGCTGATGGGGATTGTCACCTCTTCTTCTATAAAGTCATGTACTATGTCACATCTTGGCATAGCAATGCTCATCTGTTACAATTATCTCTTCAGTCTGACAAGAGGAGAAAGCAACCGGAAAGCAGCTTCTATTGCATTTAACATTCTGGAATGTTCCTCCAATTGAAAGCATATGAGACCACTGGGGAGGATGTCTGCCATAAAAAAAAAGCATAAAATTGGAAACTCTAAATTTAAGATTAAAAACATAGAAGGGAGGGGCCAAAATGCCACTGAGTATGTCTTGTGGGGCATTGGGTCTGCCCTTAAGAGTGTTCTAAAGTACAGGAACAGCACACATACCGAGTACCCTTCTGCATGGGTTATTCCATCTATATGGGAGAAATAATTGAAGCAGTTGATTAGTTTGTACAAGTAAGGAATCCTAAGAGCAACTGCCATTTTTTACATTTGCTAGTGATTGCATGGTCAAGACTTATCTTAATAAAAGTTAGTCAATAAAAGAGAGCAGCTCTAGGACGAAGCAGGATAAAGAGAAAGGAAATGCATATATGGAAGCATTTTAAGAAATTTACTTTAAAAGGGAGAAAATGCATTATTTGTCAAACTTGCTTATCAAAGGAGTTCCAGTGAAATACCATTAACTCCTGAGTAAAATACATCCAGAAGTGGATGAGCTCTTGTAATAAGCTGCTCACTCTGCTAATCCAAAAAATACCCAACACATCGTGTACACAAAGACACTGCCAGTGAGCTGCAGTCTTAGAAAGAACTGCCCCAGAAAAGACCACTGGATTCAATGACCTCACATCTATTCAGGTACCTCTAGATAATGTTGGCACACAGAAGTGTACACCATAAGACACACAGCATGTCATTTAAACATTCATGGGCATAAATATTTTAAGAGTGGATCTTTCCTTTTGTCTTTCTTTTTCTTTTCACTTACCACAAACTCTAACAGGAACAGTCTAAGACTGTAGTATTCCTTGTTAGGGCTCAAAGAAACCCTGGGACAAATGGCTGGGGTGCCTATTTAACATATTAAAAGGGATGCTGGCCACCAGGCAGTTACAGAGTCCTGGCTCCTCAGCACTTCTCACCCCCTATCCCTAGCCCTAACCCTAACCCTAACCCTAACCCTAACCCTAACCCTAACCCTAACCCTAACCTTAACCCTAACCTGCCTACCCTACCCTAACCATCTCCAGCCCTGGTGGTTCCTTCCCTTTCCCAGCCCTTTAGGCTAGCTCTCTCAGTTCTGGTTTGGTCCTCTCTTGATTCCCTTTGCCTTCTTCGTCTTCTTAGACCTTAAATATGAGGGTCGCAATTAATGCATACCACAAGAGTCAGAGCAAGTTTGAAGAACAGATGTTTTAATAGGAGAGTACTCATGCAACAGTCATTCCCTACAACCAGGCGAACCATGGAACAGAGAGAGCCGCCTGCCTGCAACCCTCCTATTTAAGGCCTTGCTACATCACTCTGACCAAGCCCTAGTGTGCATGGTCTGCATCACCTGTACCAGCCCCCAAGAGGGTGTGGCTAACATTTCCCCTACACTCTTCCTCTCTGCCCCCCCATCCCTTCCTTCTACTTTCCCACCCTCTCCACGCATGCCTCATGGCCGAGTCTGTTATGTTGGCCTGTTCAGTCTGTTCAGTCTGGACTCTTCCAGATACTTCTTACTCAACCATTCCTAGGAGTGGTCATATTCTCATTTTATTTTAGTCTTGGGCACTAAAAGTGAAGGGAACCACCATTCCTCACCAAAACTCAGGAGCATGCACCTCCCACTCTCCTTGCCATTTCCCAAGACCACATCAGACTTGATCCCCTGGCTGATGCTCACCTGAGATATGACTGTCACTTCTGCCAAGTCACACTGCAGGGAGCATTGTGTCCCTTCTTGAAAAAAAAAATTTAGTCTTTTGCCCCAAAGAGTTCAGCACTTAAACAGATTTCTCCACAATTCACTGCACTTCAGAAATTAAATTAATGCCAGGTTAGTTGACAGCACAAAACCTGATAAACCCCTAAGGGCTTGTTCCTTTGATTAGCCCAGATCAAGGTGGCAGCAGCTATTTGCAGGCAGATTTGGGGGACTCAGGTTTGCATGCTGTCAGTGCCAGAAACTGTTGACAGTGTGTCTACATCCATCGGTGACATATAACATTCAGGTAATTCATAAAGAAGGTCCATTTAAGTACAGTGGGAAGTCTATGTGGTGGAGAGGTGTGAGGGCCCTTCATACACTACCAGCACAGCCCTCAGTGGGTTTCTGGTCCCATTCTCTGTACACACCCTGTTAGCCACCACCAGGTAGCAGGATTCCAACAGGACCAGGCATCATTTGGGAGCCCAGTGCACTTTTGTCCTTGGTAAAGAGACAGGCATATCTTATCCTTCTTCCTTTCAAACCTTAGCTTCACATCACATGGCACTAATGAATGGTGCCTTAATGGTTGGGTAGTAAAATGGTGGTTTCTAAAAGTTTCCAGGGTTGGTCAAATAATTACTGTTTCTGGAATCATTGGAATGTGTCAGAATGTAAAGCTGTAGATACATGCAAGTAACAGAAGAGAGTGGCAGGTGATATTCCACTAAAATCCCACTCTCTCTGAGTGTGATTTTCCTCAGCTCTAAAATGGGTCATGATACCTATCAAAGATAATATATTAAACCATTCAGCATTGGGCTGAAACCAGAGTAAAATACTATACACTATGGAGTTTTTAAAACAGATTCCAAGAAGTCTAGAAAACAAAGCTCATTATAAATTTGTAAACAATTTTTCCAACAAAAACAGCCTTTTCTTTCTCACTCAATTATTTTGACTTAATATTGGGCTGCTGTGGATTAGGCTGAATTTAATGAATAAATTAGAATTAAATACTGCATTACTTAATAATTTATTTAATTCTAAGGCACCTCAATTTCTAATAGCCTTCGTATAACTACAAAAAGACAACAATAAATAAAAGAGGGAAGGAAACATATGTAGTCATTATAAACTGAATCCTAATTTCCAAAAATGTTTAAATGTTTTGGAGTGGTATAGGGGAATTTAATGCCATATCACACCAAAAAGTCTCTAGAAGAAGGCCACAGTGTCAGCCAGACAAGAGGCCTTCTATCAAGTTGTGATTTACAGAATAAAAATTCTTTAGAATGGTTCATAGAGAAACAGGGGATAAACATGGTCTGTACAGCCCTCTTTGGGGAATTCATACATATACATATACATATACATATACACATACATATACATATACATATATATATATATATATTCCTTCTTCAAGTATATCCATTCAATTTGCCCTCTATTTAAACAGTAAACATCATCAGGACATGTGAAAAACACAGACATCTCCCCTAATAAAGTAAAACATTGTGTAAATATTATCCCTGGACAGAATATAATGTCTTCTGGAGAAAGAGTTCCACCTCCTTGGACCAACCACTGGCCATGAAAATCATAAGAGGCCAGGCTAGCTGCCTAGACAGCTTCTGCAGATTCTCTTGTCCTACCTCCCATCTCACCATAAGAACACTGAGAATACAGGTGAGTACTACCATATCCAGCTGTATGTGGGTCATTGGAATCCAAACTCAGGTCCTCACTCTTGCAAGCACTGTACTACCTACGCCAGCCATCTCCCCAGCTGGAGAGTCATGACTCCTTTTCAAGAGAAATATTTTGTGATTTCTTGTTTATTATTTTTCTAAAACTAGTCAGGTGAAAGTCACAAGAAGAGCCATGAATTTTCAGATTACTGTCAACATGAGACATTATTGAGCATTTACAATGAATGATAATTTGATAAACAGAATTTTTTATTTATTGAACCCAATGATAAGACTGAACTAGTAGGAACTATTTATACAGCCCAACTTGGTAAAATAAATATGTGTCATAAATCCAGAGTATAGCAACTTTAAGTTTACATGTGGGCCAGAAAGGGCCATTTCTTCCCAAACATGCATCACCCCATATGTGCTGTGATTAACAATCCCCAAAACATTAAAGTTTAAATTCTGAATTGACTGTATTGGATTCATTGGAATTCTGATCTAATAGTCTCTCCAAAATAGATGCAGGCTGGAAGACAATTTCCCAAAGTTAAAAGCCAGATGGCACATATCAGCTAAATATTTTTCCTTTCTTGTTCAGAAAAAAATTCATGTTGGAAGTAGTGAATCAACTTATGTAAGATAAGAATTTAAGGGATCCTTATTCACCAGTCCCAAACTTAGGACTCTATTTAAAGGAAACACATCATCACACACACACACACACACACACACACACACACACACACACACACACTGTGACACTGGCAGAGGAAACCTTTCTTTGAGGAAATTCCCCATAACATTAAAAAATGATACTCTTATTTTTTTCCCCATTAAATTCTGTACAATCTAATAACCCTTTTTCTTCTCACTAAACATTGGGATCTGTTTGAGTTAATCCTGGTAGTACCAAAATGTCTCATTATTTTAGCAAGTAGTCTGTTATTAAATGTGTTACTCAATATTAGGCTTTATTCAAATTTTTCCATTTGATATTTGAAAATAGTGCAAAAAAAATCCAGTTCTACTATTGCTAATCTGAACACAGTAGAAACCCAAGTTATGAATATATTATGTGACATTCTTAAGTTTATCTGCTGTGTTCTGTCTCCTGTCATGGACAGAAATCCCCATAGCAGCCTTTGTAGATGTTACCATATTGAGCCATGAGGCCAAAAGACATTTAGTGACTAAGAAAGTGGCTAAGCTTGCGTTGTTCTCCATCATAATTAATGTCCCTATTCTCTAAGTTGAAAGTTGGCTACTGCAGAGTGTCCTTCAGTATACTGAGCCACAGTGGATTCTCCTCTCCATGCAGTACACACACTTAAGCTGGCCACAGTGTCAATACTTCATATTATCCCCGCCCACATCTAATTGTTGGAGACTATTGCTTTCTGCAGGCTATTTCCATGTTTGCTCATTAGTCATTCTAAGTTGTTACCTTACTAAAGGTCCTTTGAGAGCATCATTATTTTGGATGAAGGTTGATAGGGACAGTCAGAAGGAGGTTAAGAATGAAGATCATACTCAAGCCATACTGTTACCTAACTCAACCTCTCTGCTTCCAATTTCTTTGATGCCCAGAGCTTCTTTGTATGATGATATCCAATTAGCTGTGCATTCCAAAGATGAAAATGAACCACCATGAGTTTAGTAGAAGTGAACCAAACATTCCCAAGACAAGGTTCAACTTTGCATTATTGGCAGAATCATGCACAAGAAAGCACCCCTTTCAACAAAATGTGAATCACAAAGGCCACACTGGTTCCCTAGCCACCAAGTAGGAACTATTAATATCTGTGACAACAGCATACCTCCAACCAAGCTCTATGCACATCCAAGTGTTGACTCAACCAGAGGTTGTCTAACAGTGGACCAGGACATGATTAAAACAATTGCTAAACATTTCCTACTGTGGGTTAGACATAGTATCAGGAACAGATGGGAGTCTATGCAACCAAATCTGATACAGCCCTCATCACCTAGAGTTCACAACATGATTGTTGAGTAAATTAAATATCGGGCAGACACTGAACTGCCTCTATGATCCCTGTGCAATAAGTCCCATTGGTTTCACTCTAATGTCAACTCACTTAATCTCTATACAGTGATCATAGGTATTTTATAAAGAATCCACTGAGTCACAAAAATGCCACAGGGCTGCTAAGCACCACAGTTCTGGTACGAGTCTAGAAGAATGGTCTCCATGTTCTGGAGCTCAACCACCACATCCTATTCCCTCACTCAAATATTATCAGAAAGTTAATGAAAGTTACATCTAAGACAAGCCACTAAAGTTACTGACACAAATGTAACTTCACTGAAGAAATGACACCAGGGGCTGGAGAGATGGTTCCGCCATTAAAGGCTAGTTCCACAACCCAAAAGATAAGAAATAATACTGGAGCTGAGCAGTGAAGGAAGAGTAGTGAAGAGTAGAGGAAAGTGGGGTCGGAGGGCAGATAAAATAGCCTCCATGGACCCATAGGGACAAAGGGCTGGGGAAGTGAGAAGACAATGACTCAGGTCTTTAGCACAAATTATGATGGAGAGTGACAGGTACATAGGCATGGCAACTGGAGGTAAGGGAAGAGAGGATAGTGTGAACCTGGCTGGGCTAGTGGGAAGTCAGTGAGGGGATTCATGGGGGGCAAACAGCTTCACACATGCTTTCAAATATTGATGTGGCTGCATCTACCCAGCAGGAACTACAGCAAGAGTGACATGGTACTCCCAACATGGAGACCAGTGGAAACTGGTCTTGTTCAGGATTGTTCCTTGTGTTCCTCATTATATCACCACAGTATGCCAGGTAGTGTCTGTGAATTGTGCTTTGCAGCCGAAGCTCCTCAGGTGAAGTCCTCCCAGTTTTGTCTCTTGGCAAGATGTGAACACCTTGGGCTTTAATGTGGAAAAGGAAGCATGAGCTCTGAGCAAGGAAAGTTTAAAAATAAGGCTATTCTCTTCAAAACCTTCCATTTGTAGATGGAGAAATCGACAGATATATCACATAATATTGAATACCATGGGACATTTGTTCACACATAAAAGCTTTTAGGTGTTATTTCATGCAAATGTTGAGAAAGAAAAAGACTCCTGTTACTATCTCTTGGGAGCAAGGTTGCTTTTCCTTTTTTTGTTAAAATAACTTCAAGTTGAAAACACTTTTTCTGTCCTTTGTTTTCTTTTCCTTTTGTTGTTGTTCATGAGGACTTAATTACATTTGCAAAGATTTATCATAAAGGAGCAACTGTTGAGCTCTGAGGGGGTGTGGAGCTCTGCAGACGTGCTCACTCAGCAGGAGTGACTGGCTCTAAAACTCTGAATGTTTTGATCATTATGAATTGCACACTGCCTGTCCCCACCTTCCATCATGGGCCCTGCTATCCCTCTGGGGAGAGCTGAAAAACATTGAGGACATCCACTGCTGATTGTTGAGGGACAGTAAGATTCAGAATCCTAATCATGAGAGTTTTGCAAAACCATCTGTGCAGAAGCATGTTCCCAAGAGGTGCTAGGGTAAAGCTGTGGCCTTGAACTTGAAAGAATCAGCACTGTCATCTAGACCTCAGATTTGGGCTACATTCTTAAGTCTTCTGGGCATCAGCATTCACATATATGATGTGGAGAAGCTAAGATTACATAATTAGCACAAAGCCCTGCTGAGTAATGGCCATGGATAGCAGTTATTTATCTTAAGTTAAAAAAAAATCCACTTTTGCAAAATCCTCCTTCAGCTACAAGAAGGGTTACCAAAAGGCTGTTTTGTGTGTGAGTGTGTGGGGGGGAGGGGAGTTGGGGGTTACCATTTGCTCTTTATTTGCAGAGGTTGGCAGTATCATTTGAGCAGACTTTGAAGACAAAGCCCATTGTTAATTTGTCCTGGCAGTCCTCTGAAAGCACAGAAGTCATGGGGGTAGAATGACCTGCTTAGTAAGCAATACTATGGCTGAACTGAATTTACTAAAAGATGCTCATATGTCTAGCTCAAGTAGGCATGACTTGGGAACAGAAAAAGGTCTTCCCAGGTCTCTGTATATTCCTGACACAAGGAAACGCTCTCTAGGTTCAAGACAGCCACTGAGCATTCCACTGTTGAGTTTAAGCTAGAAAATTATATTTCAAATAATCAGATCAATTGGATATCAACTGATAATGGTTTTATGAACTTACTAACCAAATAATATGCCAAGATCACCAAGACTGTATCTTGCTGTTTTCTTGGCTAAGTAGAAGTGTTCTCTGGCCCATTTATCTCTTCTGACTCCAAACCCTATCTTCACTGTGCAAAGTTTCTCACAAATAGCTCTTGTATAAAGTCCATGCCAGTCATCACTATCTTCCATCTCAAAAAGTGCTGTTTGTTTGTAGGGAGCGTAGAGATATTCAACATGCTTAAACCTCTACTGACAAAACAGGAGACTACCTTATGTGTCCAAAAGCCACCAATCCCAATGATATCTCAGTGAAGTAAATAGAGGGAAATTTTAAAGAGAAGCAATTATCATAATCTGAGAGTGCAAGAAAAATAAATGCCTCAAATACTGTTATCCATTTAATTTTTCTGGCAACCCAACATTTATTTCTGTTCACATCATATAATAGAAATGTTTTATTCTCTTCATTTTACAAAGAATGAGTATTTTTAACATTAATAAGATGTACTTCCCAGAGTTGATGCTCTTCTTTAAAAAAAAAGTTTGAAAAAGCAAAGACTATTATATTAATTACAAAGTGAGGTTCAGGAAATGATGCAAAGGAGATGGAAGAAATAGGCACACGTACTTCAAAGTGGTACTTCTCTCTGCTCCCCAGGTGTTGCCCTGAAGATACGCACCAACACTAAAACATCCATCTGCACATAGGTAGCTGGTTTCTTCGATAATATTCAATTCAAATCAAACAGTAATTAAAGCTCTTAATTTGTATGAGCACTGTTCCAAGATTAACTAAAGGGCTTAGGGGAGCTAAAGGAGGGGCAATCAATTAGGAACCTATTAAGATATCCAGAAGAGGAGGAGGGAGCTGAGAGAGAATGCACATTACAGGAACCTGAACTTGGGATATGGAAGTGAGAATGCAACAGGACAAAGTGAGCAATGATATGGGAGGAAAACAAGTAATAGCTGGGCAGATAATAGAAGAGTAAGATTGCGTAGTCCCTCGACGAAGGGGATGGGGACAAGAACCTCTGACCAAAGTGGGAGCCTGAGAGCAGGGAGAGGAAGGAGACCCTTCATCCTTTTGCTGTTCGAAGCAGAAACAGACACCCACAGCTAAGCACTGAACAACACTACTGGAATACAGTTGTGGAGAGGGAGAAGGGATGAGCAAAGGAGCCAAGATGGTGCTGCAGAAACCCGAAGAAACGATGGATCTGACCCACTGATAGCATGGAGACCCAAGTCATAAAGCTGGAGAAACAGCATTGGACCAAACCAAGCCCTTTGAATGTGGGTGCCAGCTAGGAGGCCAAGGCAGTCTATGGGACCTCTAACAGTGGAGCCAGTTTTTATCCCTAGGACACAATTGACTTTGGGAGCCCATTCCCTATGGAGGGATACTATTGCAGCCCAGATACAGCAAAGAGGGCCTAGGCCCTCCCCCATACGATTTGACAGACTTTGAAGATCCCTCGTGGGAAGCCTCACTATCCCTGGGGAGGAGTTGGGGGTATGTGGGTTGGGGGTGTTGGTGGGGAACATGGGAGGATGGGAGGATGAGGGGATGTGGGGTGGATATGCAAATATGAGTAGTGATTAAAGATTAAGAAAAAATGAAAAAAAAATAGAAGAGTAGGGAGAAGACTGCCTGACTCAAGGCCTGTGACAGTGACAGGACCATAGGCTGATAGAAGAAATGGCAACTGTAGTGGTTTGGTGGGAAGGATTTTCTTTTCAACTGTTGAGTTTCACATGAAAACCTAACCTCACAGAGAACTGTAGATAACATTGGGAGACATATCAGAGACAGAGACATGATTTTGGGAGACAATTTTCACAACCTTATACTCACAATTGGAAAAAGATATCTCCATAAATTCAGACACATTTTTCTTCCTAGCAGCAGCAGTGACAGAATCAGGACACCGACTGTGTCTGTTCATCCAGCAATCAAGGGAGATGAAGTAGATGAGGCAGACAGAGGGCAAAGAGGGTCAACACTGATGGAACCCACACCAAAGGTTCTATTTTCTTCTGCCATAGTGAGCTGAAATAGCTTTCCTCGTTAAACTTATTTTTTACATCCAAAGAAAAAATGAACACATGTTCACATTATAATAATTTGAGAAACTCAAAATTAATGAAAAAATTAAGGCCTGGAATCTTAATTCAACCAAATAAAGTAACAGAGAATAGCTAGAACCCCCACAAGCTTCTGTCACACTCGTATATACTGAAAATGCCATCATGCTGATACATCAATTTTATGGCCAAATTAATGACCAGATTGGAAGAACCTTGGAAATTCCATAATATGTAGATATAGATATAGATTTTTGCATGTATTAATAATCAGACAAGGAAATCGTTATCTATATCCTGGAAAACTAAGACAGGAGGTTCAGTCTCACATAGCCTTTGCTCTCAATAGAATGCAATTCTGTTTTAAAGAATGGCATTTCAATGGCACACACATCTGACAACTGCAATGAGCCAGGCTGAATTGTCTGCCACTGCGGACCAACATTCTAGAACTTTGCTCATGAAAGAAAAAATATATATACTTATTCTTCTTTCATATAAACAGATCTTGGGAGAAATGAAGGCTAACAATAACATCAACAATAGTTACAGCACCTACTGTGTAATCACTTTTGCCAGGCAGTGGGCCAGAGACTTTTACAACATCACATATATTCAGTGAGAAAATCCTGCTGTAGAGGTGTGAACTAAAAGGTCTGGGGAGGTAAGGAACTCAGTTACTTAAATATTTTCCTTCTTGAATAACACAATACCTACTGCAACTCTAAAAACTTTCTTTTTCTTATTAATAGATATTTATAAACCAATAAATACTAAGCTCAACTGCAGAAGAGATGGATTTAATGCTTGATTATTCCTTTAAAATTCAGGATCCTTGGCTGGGTGGTGGTGGCTCACTCCTTTAGTCCCTCGTGAGGCAGAGGCAGTAGGATCTCTGTGAGTTCCAGACCAGCCTGGTCTACAAGAGCTAGTTCCAGGACAGCCTCCAAAGCCACAGAGAAACCCTATCTCAAAACAAAACAAAAAACAAACAAACAAAAAACCCAAAAAGGAAAAAACAACAACTCAGGCTTCATCTTTGCCAGAAGACCCACACTAACCACTCCAGCAAAGGCCAAAAGCAGGTCCCATTTTCCATTCATCGCTCCAAGCAGCTACAGAGGACCTGTAGAAGCTATAATTCAAAATCTTTGAAGAAAATTTCGAGGGGAACAGTACTTGGGGGTGGGCTTTGAGGTTTCAAAAGCCAGGCCCAGTGGATGTCTCTTCTTCCTGCTGCTGGTAGATTCAGATGTGGAACTCTCAGCTACTTCTCCAGCACCGTGTCTGCCTGCTTTCCACCATGATGAAAATGGACTAGGAGGTGTGACATTGTTGTAAGAAGTACGTCAGTGAGGGTGGGCTTTGAGGTATCAAAAAAGACTCATGTAACCCCTAGTATATTCTGTCTTCCTCCTGCCTGGGAACAAATTGTGAGTCCTCAGTTATTCCTGCTGCCATGCCTTCACTCCACCACTACAGACTTCAACTCTCTGAAATCATTGAATGTTTTGTCACCTTAGTCATGGTTTTGTTTGTCATAGCAACAGAAAAGTAACTAATACCACAGGCAATCAAAAAGTTGGTCATAGAAGAAACAATTTGAAAATTTTAAAATATGTTTTGTATTTTCCCAGGTCTAATCACTTATTTGTTACTCTTAAAGATATATGTTTACTGGACTTAGAAGTGGACACTCTCAGCAAGGACAGCCTATGTCTCTTGACAATGTTCCTGGTGTTTTTCTTTGGCTTCTTTCATGCTCTTAGCCAAAGTTTAGCACATTCTGCAGCTACCTCTTTGTTTTCTTTAGTATGCTGTTTGTTCAGAGCAATACCTCAGCATTTGTGCTGGAGGACACATTGGTTAATAAGACCCTGAATCTTGGGTGCTTTGATCATGGGCTTCTTACCTTACCTTCATTGTTTAAGCACTTCCTGACATGTTAGTGGACATTATCCTCTTTAGAGACATTAAAAAGCTTTCAGACTCTGCTAGCTCTTTGGGGCCCAACTTCTGAGGCACAGGAGCATATGTCAGTCCAGGAATCTCCCTCACTCCCTTGTTTCCAATAACCAAGTCAAGAACACTCAGATCTGCATCTACAATGCATCTCTGAACAGACATGCACTTCGGCTCTCTAATTCTCCTTTGTCTATAACAAGAACATCCCTTTCCAACATCAGGCACACTGCCATGGGTCAAGACACCCTTCTTCATAGCCATGGGTCAAGACACCCCTCTTCACGGGAGAACCCTGTTTGTCATTCACCCAGTGGTTGGACCACATAACCCTTCCACTGTTCATCAAAGTATTGGAAGCTACTTCTGTGGTCATGCACTTCTCATAGAAAGTACGAAGCTTGTGGCCAACAGTCACTTCACTGAGTCTCTGACTGCTGGTGGCTGGGAAGGAGATATCAGGTTAGTCTTGACATATCTGACTACCTTGGAGTTGCTACAAAAATAGTGCTCACATATGTGGCTTTGTGTTGTTTCTGCTGTTCTGGTTCTTTTTTTTTTTTTTTCCTCTTTTCTTTTTTTGTTTGTTTGTTTTTAGATAAAGGGTTTCTCTGTCCTAGAAGTTGCTTTGCAGATCAGGCTGGTCTCTAGCTCACAGAGATCCACCTGTCTCTGTGCTGGGATTAAAGGCTTACACCACCACTATCAGTTATTTTTGGTTCCTGGAATGCACTATCATTGGTCAGAACTTTTGTTTTATTTTGTTTATGAAACAGGGTCTTATGTTAGGAATATTTTATACATATCTTCAAATACAACAAAAATATAAAACTGACTAGCTGTACAAAATGAAGGCTACCAAGAGAATGAGGTAATGGTTCATTTATTTTCTTCATTATCTACTGCTTTTCTTTGAAGAGATACGCATGGAGGAAATCTCAGTGTTTAAATTTGTCACTGGATTTCTGATTATAATTGGATTTCCAATAAATGCTTTTTACCATCAATAGTACTAGCCTCTGCATACTGAATGCTAACCATCCTAGCAGGCATCACACTAGCCATAACATGTAGCAATTACTACAGATTTCCATACAGTTCAGTGGACTTACTTCTAACAAGTTTCAAATAAATGTTTGCATTATGGACCTAAACTATTGAGAACAGCATATGATTAATTTTCTGGTTGAGATATTTCATTCTAAGTAATAAAGATATATGTAGCTGGTCTGCATGGAATGCCTCAGGAATCAAGTAGAGTGTACATACATGCTTATCTTGGAGGGCAGGATTGATTTAGTGGTCAAACCAGAATTTAAACTGTTCTAAAAAGATTAGAGAGCAGCACTGTCCCATCCAATTTTGCTGAGTGAAAGGTGAATTGTTTTAGAGGGGTTTGGTTTCTGTCTCCCCACACTATTAAGCAGACAGTGAGAGCATAAGGAAGCATGGAAAGTCTTTGCTGAATTATAGGCAGTTAATTGGTCTTCGTGGTAGAAATATTAACAGTACCAAAGTTATGAACAAGTAATAAATAGTAAGAACAAAAGTTAGAGCAACAGTAGAAGTTACAGCATTGACACCCTGACAGCTCACAGCGTGCTCTGCACACTGGGTTGGCTGCTTGCTTCACCATCTAACTTAATCTTCCCAACAAGCAAGTCTCATGATCTCATGATCTCTACACATAGAAGAAGAGATGAGACACAGTCACCAAGAGTAGGGACTCAGAATGACCTAATAGAGTCTGACTGCCAAGGTCCTTCCAATTCAATGACCTGAGCACTGTCCTAGTATGTTCGAGAAGAATCATAGAGGACACTCAAGGATAAGAAATTAGAGCAAATGAAAATGTGCCTTGTGTACTAAAAAAAGGTTAGGTTAGGTTTTTGATAGGACTCTTTCATCTTCAAATTAATGGCTCCTACAGCAAAATACCCTGTGTAAATAGATAGATTTAATTTAGCCAAAATTCTTGGAAGACCAGTGAAGAAGAAGATGGTGGTGACGGTCATGGTGGTGACGCTAACTATGACAGCAGAAATAAGGATGTATTAAAACTATCTCTTTTTATGAGTCAGGTATTACATTCCCAGTACCATTTGTTAGGTTTTCCCCCTATTGTATAACACTCTTCAGTTGTGTTGCAATATCTTTTTACAAGGTGAATTCCATTTTGTTTTTGGTATGGATAAAGTGCAAAAATATATGAAACTATAGAGTATGCTGAAGGTGTATAGAAACTATTCATAACAGACTCTGAAAATTCCCAATGACACAGAGGGCATCTCACCACACTGAATATGAAATCCAAGCCACATACAAAGGAGTGTGCGCTTGAAGAACAAAGCAATATAACTATTGTTTGGAGAGTTACAGATGGGATCCAGTAAAAGGCACCATATTAATTATATTGTTTTCCATGGAAATTTCCTAAGATAACTCAGGACAGCAAGACTATAGAACATTCACAATGAAACTGTCAAAGAGGACTAGACTTGAGGGACCTTTGGGTAAAAAGAGATTTGAAAATAATGTACTGCCTGCCTGTGGTTCAGACATGCCTGTCTCTGCAAGTATGACCACATTATTGATTCTCCAAGGAAGAAAGGAAATATGACTTTGTCCCTTAGCTGACATCAAAGTTACAATGTGATGCAGCACTGCATAAAAGCATTTGCAAATATTTTCTATTCTTAGTGTCCTCAGTGTCCTAGGAGAAGATTACCATGCCCATTGTTTTTAGATGTTATGGTAAATGGGTGCTGAAAAAACAAAATCCAAGAGTGAGGCAGGATAGGAAAGAGAAAGGCAGTAAATAAATATTTAAAATGCACAAATCCTTAGAACCAAAGATCTTGAAATTCTCTGCAAACCCAGGAGTCCACAGATCAAGACATACTAATTTCAAAATGGCTTCCGTATGGCTGGTTATTTATTGAAGGTTTTATTGATCATTATGACCCCACAGAGTACAGGACATTTCTGAGCACTGATTATCAAGCAGCCTCCTCACAACCCCTGTCTCTATAACCTAATGAATGCTGCCAAGGCTTAATAGGAACTAGAAAAGGCAGGATTTCTCATGAATGATAGAAGGTATGTAAATATTTGTAAAATAATTAACATGAGAACGTGAGAAAGTACATAGATGGGTGGTTCACAGCTGGTATTTCCAACACAAAGTTTTATTTTTAATTAATAGATGAAAAAGATTGAGCCATGTCAGATGCAATTTGTTTATTTTTCATACACAAAGATCACAATCCAATCATAAAATGGTGGGTCACAGAGACCTTGGCTCCACTGACATACAGCCTATATCCCATGGTGCAGGCAGCCATAATCTCTTGGACAAGTTCCCAAAGCTGCCTAACACCAAACATTAATCAGTCAGTATAGGATCCATCAACAAATTTTAGTATCTGCAAGAGGGCCTGATAGGCTAGGCAAAGAAAGCACGGTGTCTGTCTGTACTTCTACTGATGACTAAAAATCTATAGGTTAGAAAGGGGCAAGCTCTGATGTCTCCACCATTAATTATTTACAAGAATATTCGAGATGATAGTAAATCAACAGTTTCACATATAATCCCCCTTTGGCTTCAAAGATATACTTGCAATAAACAAAACTCAAAATGCTTTCCTTATCCCAAAAGAAATCTTAAGCATTTTTTAACCATCCAGGGAGCAGCCTCTTACCAGTGAATTTGAGTCAACTTGGTATAGCAGATGGGAGCCTTCTCTTGTTTAGAATGTGCACTCTCCTACTAGTTAACCATCAGAGCACACACTCTACTATTAGTCAGCCACCAGGGTACACACTCTACTATTAGCCATCAAGACACAGGCTCTACTATTAGCTAGCCATCAGGGCACACTCTCTACTATTAGCTACCAGGGCACACATTCTATGATTAGCCATTTAGGCACACATTCTACTATTAGTTATTCATCAGGGCATGCACCCTATAATTAGTTGGCCACCAGGGCATTTACACACATACCCAGTCCTGGCTAGCTAATCATAACTGATACAGAGTTCACTATAAAGTTTGTCTATAACTAAAAATGAGGACTGAGCCTCAAACTCTCTGGCTGAGTTTGTCCTTTTTTAAACTATATTATGGAGAATTCAACCACATACAGAAACAGATGAATAAAATCAATCTTGATATACCCATAACTCTGCAAAAATAACCAGTTGTGTGATTCCAGGTCAGACTTGTTTTAGCTATTCTTACCTTCTTCATCCTGTATTATTTGAAAGCAGCTGTGGACATCACAGAATTCCATATTACACTTTTCTGTATGTAAGACTCCAAGGAAAAGACTTAAACAATTAGGGCTCTAGAAAAACCTACAAAGTTAAATTAACAATATGACAATATGAAACACCTTTTTAAGAAGTAAAACTTAGCAATTACAAAAATCAACAATATAAAGTGGAAGGCCATAAATTTCTACTTGTATTGTAAATTTAAGTTCAAATCTTAACAGTCATTAGGATTTACAATTTTTTTCTTTTTATTTTGTTTTTTGGACACAGTGTCTCTTTTATGAGTTTTCCACAAATTTATGACATTGGCCTTCAGATCCTCTTGCCACTACATCCCCAGTGTTGAGATTGCAAACCCGTATGGTCACATTTGATTTATACAGTGCTGGGAATCAAACCAGGCCCTCACACATACTATACACTCAGCCAAGTGAACTACACTCAGAATCCCTGCCTGTATCCTTTTAAGCTAATAAAATGTCTATACACAATTCATTTAAATGTGTTTTAATTAAAATCATTGCCCCATTGTTTTTCCCAATAGAAACAACATAAGATGCCACCACAGGTTTCCAATATTGTGAGTTTTTCAGAGTTACTGATTTACACAAGTCACATGATGTCCAAACAGATAACCCAGTCACAAGCCAACTAGCTCCTCTTTAAAGCCACATGCATGAAGAACAAATATGAGTTGATACCTGCTAAAGAATGCCCCTGCAGGATACTCAGTTATTACCATTTGGCATCATCTTATCAAATCTTCCTAACAAGGCCTGGAAAGGTTTGATGACTTGACCACAGGTAACCAGCTAGTTAGGAAGAAAGAGAGAGAGAAATGTAGCCAGGCTGGCAAAGCCAGCAAGTCATACTCTTGTCACTGGCTGTGCTAACATTTGAGGATACAGACTTGAGACTGCCCACAAGGGCAGCATAAGCCAGGAGAACGTGCAGAGCAGGAGCTACTTAAGGAAGAACCAGAAACTGACTCTGGATGGTTCCTGCCATTTCACAATCATTCCTTTCTAAGTTTAATTACTGCTGAGAGTCAGAAACACAAGCTGGGAAAATACTTCCCACATAGGGGTCCACTAATGAAAGCAACACTTGAGAGAACGCTCCCTTCTACTTGAAACACCTGGCAGGCTCACCGCTGATGTCACCTTCTTTTAAGAGCCTGTGAAGAAAACACAGATCTTGTGTGCAGCAATGAATAGGTACAGTTATGAGTACTTCCAAGACTGAGAGTAATCTGTCTTGAGCTTCGCTCTCAATTACCCAATGCTTGGGCTTCCTGTGGGGCTTGGCAATCAGAAGCTTGCCAACATAGAGGAAGGAGCCTACCCTTGACTCAGAACACTTCATCATCACATTTTACAGGGCAAAGCAGTACATCCTAGCGGCGCTAAATCCCTCCCAACTCAAAGATGATGAAGTCGTTAACAGCAAGCTGCTTGCACAGCAGTCTCTGCTCCTAATTCTGCCTCCACTCTTCTGCTATCTTAAAGACATAAGCAGGTAACAAAGTTCAAGTTCATTACCCAGAAAATCCACTTTGCCAGCCAAAGCAAATAGATTTTGGATGAACATCCTCTATACCAGTTAAAACGGCCAAATATTAAACACTCCTCTTTTCAAGAGCTTGCAAGACTGAGAAGCCAACGGTCTTCGATTCTTATGCAAAATGTTCGAAGAAAAATGATGCAGCTAGAACAGGAAACTTGCCCAGAGGGATGGAGATCCTTGTCAGATAAAAATACCAGTGCTACCCCAGGTAGGATCATGCTCTGTGCCCTGGCACAGAACAAGCCTGGCTCAACAACCAGTAATGAGACAATTAAAAGACTCAGATTAATAATGAAAAACAGAAATGTTCATTTGTTGTGTCCTAGCATGAGGGTGAGGCTTAACAAAGCATAACTAGGCTGGAAGTTCAAGGTATGGCCCTGCAGTCACCACAGTCTCAACTCTAGTCTTTTTCCAATCTCACCAGCAAGCTCACCTAACAAGGTGTAAGTCATTCTGCAGGAGAAAGCTCCTCCAGCTGCCTCGAGCCTGGGTCTTTCCTTCTAGTAGCATAAGCTTCCTGGGGAAATTCTAATTTCTTGGGATCCATCTTTAGGGGAGGGGGTGTCATGAGCATGTCTACCTTCCTGTCAGGCAGGTCACTTACATAAGTAGAAGGCTTCTTTGCCTGACATATGAGCCTTTCTGAGGTGTTCAGGAGACTAGAGCAGCTGAACAACTCCCAGAGTCCTGGTGGAGCTGGGAGGTATTACAATGCTCAGTCCATCACGTTATTTCCTGAAACCCTGTGCCCCATTTGTCTTCACAGCAGAAATCTAGACACTGTAGTGTTGCTATAGGCCTGGCTTGTGTTTGTTGTCCTTGGTTTATCTTTGTAAAAAAAAAAAAAACATTACACATACTTGTTTATCTACTATTTATTGGTGGAGTTACACACATGTCACACCTTGCATGTTGTGGTTCATGGACAATTTGCTAGAGACACATATATCAAGTGGGCGGTGAGAACTGAGCTCAGGTAATTAGACTTAGAAGCAGTACCTTAACCAGGTAAGCAGTCAGTACTGATAGATATAGCCAGGGTGGAGAGGTGTGCCCATGCTCTCCTGCTGAAAGACCTGGCATCAGGGGATATTCTAATTCTAAGGGCAACTATCCAGCTTCTCCTTGAGCTATTAGTTTACTGCCCCCTTTTTTCTTTTCTTTGCTTCTTGCTTGTGAAATTAGTGTGTTATAGGCACAGACATGCAGGAAATTGAAGCAGATCTCCAAAGACCAGATATGAGTCACTCCTGTCCTACACCTCCTACACCTGACAAAGGAATTCACTTGGGGTCAAAAAGCTCTGCCAGACCTGGAAATGTCCTTCTCCAGGAATGGAATGGTTAAATTTCCTCACAACTATACCTTGCTTTGTGGGATAGTTTTCTATACACTGTAAGACAGCCACAGGCATAGCATTGGGGACGGGGGTCAATAAATGGTTATGATGGGGGGGGAGCTCTGAGTCATAATAACAGTAAGTCACTTTTGCTTCTATTTTTATCAATTTTTGTGAAGTTCAGAGAATCTGAGGTGGCAGTAAGACACTCCTTTCTGGGTTCGAAGTCTTGTTAACAAAAGAAGTCAGAAACACACTTAGGCCAATGATCCACAACAATATTATTAGCATTTTCAAGAAAAACAACAGGGTGGGAGGAGGCTAGCTGTAATACAGCTGCAGGGAGGAGTGGGAGGGGTCATGGAGACAAAACCTCATGGCTTTTTAAGTTAGGATCTGTGAAAACAGGCATGTTTATCAATGGAGGTCTATAGGCACTGTGTGAGCCAAAGTTATATTTTAAGTATCAATTACTATGCTTAAGAGATCCATCTAACAAAAATACCTCTGACCTGTAAGCCCCTTGACCAAGGACAGATACTTCCTGAAATGCTGGAGGCTATTGTTTATGGGAGATATAAGAAGCCACAGGTTTCCACTGCCTAAACAAGTTTGTTTGACAAACTTTAACAGGTGTTCTTGATCACATACAGGTGAGTACAAAGGCAGGAAATACATCCTGATAGGGGAAAATACAGTAAGTTGTGGGTTTTGCTCTTTCTTTTTTTTTAAGCATGTTTGAGTTTTTTTTTTTTTTTTAAGATTTTATTTATTTATTATGTATACAGTCTTCTGCCAGCATGCCAGCAGAGGGCACCAGATCTCATTCAAGGTGGTTGTGAGCCACCACGTGGTTGCTGGGAATTGAACTCAGGATCTCTGGAAGAGCAGTCAGTGCTCTTAACCATCTCTCCAGCCCCGATTTTGCCTTTTTAAGACCCTGCAAACTGTGACTTGGGGACATTTTCCTAGAAACCTGGGTATGGACCTGGCCAGAGTACATCAACCTGGCCAGTTTTAATTAAAGCTTGCTTCAAGTTTGACTTTAAATTGTGGTAGTGATCTTATTCTTGGCTGGTGGGATTAACAGAAGCTACATGGAAGAAGAGATTGGGGTTTTTAGAGAAGTTTAGAATCTCAGAGAAAGAAAGCTTAGGCTCTGGGTTAGGATCTAAAAAAAAGGAGGGGATGAGACAGGAAGGAAGGAAGGAAGGAAGGAAGGAAGGAAGGAAGGAAGGAAGGAAGGAAGGAAGGAAAAGAAAAGTTCTAACTCAGAAGGTGGAAAGACTACAATGCAGCAGAGGCTTCTGGGAAAAATAAGTTCATTTTCTCATTAAAGGGATAATTCTTCCTCCCATTTTTTAGTGAATCTTCAATCAACTGAGACTGGAGGAGGAGACTGATGTCTCCCAGACAGGCATGGCCACATTAACTCTTAAGAGAGAAGACAATATGTGCTGTTCTAATCTTTGTCTCTCTCCTCCAGGGCCACATATTAGAAATCAGATTTCTTCTCTAATCAGGAAGAAGTGGTTGCCCAATAATGGGCCTCAACAAATCCCTGGTACCTCAAACTTTTATTTAATACGTTTAACTCAAAGTAGAAGTAAAGGAGCTGTTTACCTTTCTAACGTTGTAAGGGAAATATGAGGTGAGGCTCCAGACTGACCATGAGGAGTCAGTTCAGCATCAAGTTCATTGTCAATGACCTTTAATCCTGTTACGCTCTGTGACATTTCCACCCTCAGAAATTGAGAATCTAAAGCAGTTTAGAAGGTAGACTGAAAGGGAGGTCTAGAATAGCTTAGGGGCTCCACTTTCATTGAATTTCATGCCTTGGAGAGGCAATTAAGAAGAACCAGACAGATGGAGCTACACTGTAGCAAGACCATCTGAGTGCAGATCTACTGCAAATAAGAGGAGATAAAATTAAGACAGCAAATGAATCCAAAGATTAATAACGATGACTATTAAGATAAATTGGAAGTTAGTTGTGCATGCCTTTAATCCCAGCACTCTGAAGACAGAGGAAGGCAGATCTCTCTAGGTTCAAGGCCAGCCTGGTTTACAAGGCAAATTATAGGACAGTGGAGGCTACTCAGAGAAACCCTGTCTCACCCTGTCTCAAACAAGCAAACAAAAAGATTGGATTATGGGATCTTCTGAAACTGACAAGCTTCTGTAAGACAAAAGATACAGTCAGCAAGACAAAACAGCAGCCCAAAGAATGGGAAAAGATATTCGCCAACCCCACATGTGACAGAGGGATGATCTCCAAAACTTACAAAGAACTCAAAAAGCTAGCCACCAAAACACCAAACAATGCAATTAAAAAGTGGGGTACAGCTGGGAGTTGGCGGCGCATGCCTTTAATCCCAGCACTCAGGAGACAGAGGCTGGCGAATCTCTGTGAGTTCGAGGCCAGCCTGGTCTTCAGACAAGTGCCAGGATAGGCTCCAAAGCTACAGAGAGATACCCTGTCCCAAAAAAAACAAAAAAAAGGGGGGGGGATGCAGAACTAAATAGAGAATACTTAACAGAGGAATCTAAAATGGCTGAAAGACACATAAGAAAGTGCTCAACATCCTTAGCCATCAGGGAAATGCAAATCAAAACAACTCTGAGATACCATCTTATTCCAGTCAGAATGGCTAAAATCAAAAATACCAATGACAACTTATGCTGGAGAAGATGTGAAGAAAGGGGAACACTCCTCCATTGCTGGTGGGAGTGCCAACTGAGACAGCCACTTTGGAAATCAGTATGGCGATTCCTCAGGAAAATGGGAATGAGTCTACCACAAGATCCAGCAATCCCTCTCTTAGACATATACCCAAAAGAAGCACATTCATACAACAAAGACATCTGTTCAACTATGTCCATAACAGCATTATTTGTAATAGCCAGAACCTGGAAGAAAGCGAGATGCCCTTCAACTGAAGAATGGATACAGAAAATGTGGTACATTTATACTACTCAGCCAAAAAAAAAAAAAAATGGAATATTGAAATTCAAAGGCAAATGGATGGAACTAGAAGAAACCATTCTGAGTGAAGTAACATAGTCACAAAAAGACAAACATGGTATGCACTCACTCATATATGGATATTACAAATAGAGCAAAGGATTACCAGCCTATAATCCACACCACGAGAGAAGTTAGGCAACAAGCAGGACTCTAAGAGAGACATACATGGTCCCCCAGAGAAGGGAAAAGGAACAAGATCTCCTGAGCAAATTGGGAGCATGGGGAGAGGGAAGAGGGAGCTGGGGAAAGGGAAGGGGAAAAGAGAAGTGAGGAGGACATAAAGGAGCAGGAAGGTTGTGTAGGGGGAAGAATAGAGCAAAATAAAAGATACCATCAGAGAGGGAGCCAGTATAGGTTTAAAGAGAAATCAGGCACTAGGGAAATTTCCAGAGATCTACAAGGATGACACCAACTAACCATCTAAGCAACAGTGGAGAGGCTGCCTTAAATGCCCTTCTCTGATAATGAGATTGATGACTAACTTATATGCTATCCTAGAGCCTTCATCCAGCAGCTGATGGAAGTAGAAGCAGACACCCACAGCCAAACACTAAACTGAACTGGAATCCAGTTGCTGAGAAGGAGAAGTGATGAGCAAAGTGGACAAGACCAGGCTGGTGAAACCCACAGAAATAGCTGACCTGAACAAGTGGGAGCTCTTGGTCCCCAGACTGATCACCGGGAAACCAGCATGGGACTGATCCAGACCCCATGAATGTGGGTGTCAGTGAGGAGGCCTTGGAAATCTATGGGACCTCTTGTAGTAGATCAGTAATTATCCCTAGCATAGGAATGGACTTTAGGAACCAATTTCACATAGAGGGATACTCCCTCAGCCTAGACACATGGGGGAGGGCCTAGGCCCTATCCCAAAGGATATGACAGACTCTGAAGACCCCCCCATGGAAGACCTCACTCTCCCTGGGGAGCAGAAATGGTATGGGATAGGTAGGGTGTTAGTGGCAGCCAGGGGAGAAGGGGAGGGAGAGGGAATGGGGACTGACATGTAGAACAATGTTGTTTCTAATTTAAATTTTAAAATGGAGGAAAAATATAAATAAGGTTAGAACAGAATCTAGAGACTCTTACACTTACGCACTGGTCAGGACAGCACCAAGAACTGAGTGACTTCTATTCAGGAATATGTATAGAGGTCCTTATCTCTAAATAGCCCCATCAGTTTTTATATCCTGTTTTCATCTCTTGGAAAGATTGACAACTAGTAGGATGACCCTGCTGGACATAATGGCAAGTGGGCAACCACAACTCCTGGACTGCTTACTCACACTTCTGGTCTTTAATTAAAATCCTACTCTCCTGTTAGGAACCACATTGATGAAACTGGGGAATCACTAGATCTCTGTGCCTTTTTCCCTGTGGCTACATTGAAAAATATAATCTTGGTTTTCTGCTTTTCACTATTAATTTTGCTCTTTTAATTGGCTTACTGAAGACAAATAACAAAGGCAGGCTTGTTACAGGGTTCTGCCCCTAACTCTAGAAATACTGCAAGTATATATATGATCATTATTATGTTGAACCTAAATGCTAAATAATAGTTAAATCTTTCAAAAGAAAGATTAAAAACATACCAAGTTTCTCTACAGAACATGGATCTACAGAGCCTTCACTAAGGTAGTATGAATGACTGTGGTAAAGCTTGGCTCCACCTTTGTTGGTCTACTTCAATTTTGATTTATTTACTCTATATTTTATGCTCCATTGAGAGAGGATTTCCATACCATGCCAAGCATCTAATAGGATAAAACTTCTAAAGGTGAGCATGAACAGCAGGAAGAGGAGTTAGAAAAGTACATGTTTTCTCACAATTTAGAATAAATAAATGTTAAAGAAAATAATTTTATATTTTTACTACTTATTTCCCCTTCCAAAACAAGGGCAGGATCAGCATAAAAGGACGTATATGTTTGAAACCATTCCGTGACCCAACGCAGAAGCCCTGCCGGGAAAATTTGAAACACTAAGTTCAAGTTGCAGCTCACCAAGCTAGGTAGGAAGTCTCCTTCCAAAGGTACAGAATGCCTTCCTGTCTCTTTAGAAACAAGCCAGAATACTTTACATTTCTAGGAAACCAATAAAAACCCTGGCTCCTATTACCATCCTGTTTCACATATGTTAAATCCATTTATCGTGTTTTTGTTTGTTTGTTTGTTTGTTTGTTTGTTTGAAGAATGCATTTAATTAGGCTAGGACACTATGACTAAGATCAAATTGTAGTTTTCAAAAGTACAGCCTCCACCCCTTTGGTGAATGCTGTGTGTAGTATTGACCCCACATATATTAACTAGAGCCACCTGTACCCACTCCACTAATCACCCACACCTGCTTCTCCATACTGCTGCTCACTAAGATACCCACTAGAACATCTGCCCGCTTTATGTAGACTCTGCACAGATCAAAATTAGCATAACAGGCTTTTAAAGTATTATTGCAAAAGAAGTAGTCAATATGCTAATTTCCAAGGCTCTGTGCCTAATTTTCATTAGGCTTACTGAAAGGTTCAGGCTTTAATGCTAATCGGCTCTACCTCTTTAAGAGACAGACCTCCCTCCCCCCCAACCCCCCTGACAACAGTCAGGGCACCCACAGGAAAATGTTCTACGTGATCACCACGTCACCCGCCACGCATTACGGCCTGCTGAGGACTCTGGTCATTCGTGGAACCTCAGTGTGTACGTGCAGTCTTCCCTTTGAAAGCTCCAACTTCCCTGCTGCTCTCTCTCTTTTACTCTTTACTCTCTACTCTCTGTTTCTTCTTCGCTCTCTCTCACCTACACACTCTCTCTGCCTCTCTATGGTGACCGGCCATGGCATTACCCCTGTTCCTCTTCTCTCTTAGTCCCCCTACTCTGCCAGGCATATAATAAACTGGTTAACATGTCTCATCCGCTTCTTTTCCTCTTTTTCTTTATATCTAATTTAAACAAAAACATAACACTTACCCTAATTTCTTTTTCCAGTTTTGGCATGAGGGCCTGAACTCATTTTCATTGCCAAAAAAGATGCCCATACTCACAGATGGCTGGAAAGACCGAGGAATACCTTCCGTTCCATGTTTCCCAAGTCATCAGCTAGGACATCATTATTCCAAACTTCACACAAAAGACAGGAGCTAGCCCTTCCAACCCAAACCTCTGATTCGGTCACTTTCAAGGTTCATGGGCAAATTCTAAAACAGTAAATCAAGTCAAAGAGAAGAAATGACATTCTACCAACAGTTAGGTAACCACTAATGAGACAAGAGCTTGTTTTCTGAGGCCAGTGGTTCCCAGCCTTCCTAATGCTATGACCTCCAACCATAAAAGTATTTTTGCTGCTACTTCACAACTCTAATTTTACTGTTATGAATCATAATGCAAATATTTGTGTTTTCTGGTGATCTTAGGTGACCCCTGTGAAAGAGTCATTTAACCCCCAAAGATGAAGAATCCCCAGTAGTGATTTTTGCAGCCTCCATTCAGGAAAAAACATAAAAGAGCACAGGCAGGCCAGATCAACATGGTTCCTACCTCAGAGCCCCTCCCACACTGCAGAGTTCTTTCTAACTTTTTTTTTTTTTCTTTTTTGGTTTTTCGAGACAGGGTTTCTCTGTGTAGCTTTGGAGCCTATCCTGGCACTAGCTCTGGAGACCAGGCTGGCCTCGAACTCACAGAGATCCACCTGGCTCTGCCTCCCAAGTGCTGGGATTAAAGGCCTGGGGCACCAACACCCGGATGGTCTTTCTAACTTTTATTTAAGAAATCTATATGTACTCCTTGTCCGAGCTTCTTTCCTATTTTGGCCTTGAAATGGTTTTGATAGCCCTAGGATTTCTGTGACCCCACTGTCAGGGCCCATAAAAATGGCTCCACTTCATCTTGGCTTAAGGTCAGAGAGTTTAAAACTATCCTTACTCTTCCAAGGTTAAATTCATAAGACCGAAAGGTCTAAGGCATGGCTACTGAAGGATGTTTGGTCTAAGGTATGGATGACTTATCTAAATAACAAGAGACTTGCTCTGAGGTGTGGTTATTCTTAACTCTCAAAGCCAGACAAGGAGAAATTTATTCTAGGTGTGGTTACCAATGTTAGGAGAATTAAGGAAGAAAGTCTGTTTCTTCCTTGTAACCTTATAAAGAAGTCACTTGCCATGTTCCCCTTTTTGGTTGGGGTATTTAAGAATGTTGAAGAATAAAGTTGGGGCATTCAGTATTTACTGGATTGCCTTCCCAACTCTATTCTGTGTCTGTCTTTTTCTTAGCATCTTTATCTGCCCCTTCTCAATCTTCACTCTCCCTCTCAGGTATGAACCGAGCAATTCAGTTGGATCCAACTTAAGCACCACAAAGAAAGGTTACAACACCCCACCACCTCCCACACTAGGTTAATCACACTAAGAGGCAAGAGAGGCTCCATTGCACTCAAGGGAGTCAGACCACTAAGACTTATTCATGACTTTCACCTGCAGACATGGTTCTACCCCATCTTGTATGTGTTTATAATGACAAATCCAGGTGTTCAGTTAATGTTTATAATCCCTATTAGTAGGAAGAAACAAAATACTATGTTCAAACAAACCACTCCCTTTTTGCAAGTAACAGAATATACCTGGCAGAAAAGAGCCATTATCTACCATACTAATACTGTCTGCCAGAAATTACATTTTATCATTTTTTAATTAGCATTTATTCTGAACTCCTCAATTATTTTCAACACAATTATCTGAATGTTAAAAAACTAAGATTTAAAATATATTTTCCCAAAGTCAAAATTGTAGGTACTGTAGACCAGGTTTCTATCTAACCTTCTACTGCTTCTCCTGAGGCTGAACAGTACAGCCTCAAATACTCAGGCAGTGATTTCATTAACTAGAAAGAACTGTTAGAAATAAGTTCAGGCTTGCAAAAGAAGAGACTACCACCCCAACTGAAGCATATCCACAAGGCAAAATGTTAGTTTTGATTAGGGGAAGAAAGAAACACATGGAGAAACATGGGGAAAGGAAGTGACCTGGTTTAAATTCTAATGCAGGTGGTGACTGTGTCTTTTCTCTGTTGGTTGGGGGGCCTGGCCCCCAGTCTTTTGTGATTGGCTATTTTTAAAAGAAGTGGTAAAAGAAATGAAGGGGGAAAGGGCCAGCCACTTTAATCTGAGAATGTAGTGGGGAGGGTTTAGTGTAAAGAAAGGTTTCACACCATAGAAGGATCCAAAGATTTGCATAACAGCCTGACAAGGAAGTAAAGATTTTTGCCTTGCCATAAACACGAGTTTTATAGGATTTGATGGGTAACTCATATTTAATGTTTCTTCCAGTACAAAAAAAAAAAAATTGAGATCTAAGTTCCAAGCCTGATTTTCTCTCCTGTGACATTATTACTGAGAAACTGTAGCTCCCTGTTGGGTTCTTAGTTTCACTAATAAAAAAATTTTAAAATGGGCTCAGAAGGCCGCCCCAGGACAATTTTATTAGTTTGAAAGAACAATAGCAGGGTAGTCAAGCTGTGACTTGCCACAACTGCTGGGAGGAGAGAAGTGGGGACATTTGGAGCCCCAGAAAGCAGGGGGTTGAGTAATGGAGGACTGTGGGCAGCTGCATGGCAGAATTTAGAAGGTGGGGAGAGTCAGAGAAAGGATGGGAAAACCCAGAGTGTCAGGAAGGCATGCTTAGGCTTTTGATCAGTATCTGAGAGAAAAAAAGAAATAGAAAGGAAAAGTTAACACGTTTTTGAACTCAGAACAGTGGGCAGATGTGGAAGTGATCTGTGGCAGCAGCCAGGTGGGCGGACCCCCATGGGAGAGGCCTACAAGAAGTTTCCTGGTGCCTCAGGTGAGTCACATAGGGAGACAGTGATAGCTCCTGACCAGATGATTGACTGGATTAACTCTGTAAGAGAGGGACCAAGGGTGTGGCAATGTTCTAATCTTCAGAGAAACTCAGAACTTCATGTCTCCACCCAGGTACTGAAGTCTGATCTCAAAACCTACGGAAGCAGCTTTCCCTCAAAGAGCTTCACGAAGCCACCCCATTTCCTCCTTTTCCCATTGAGTTTCAAGTCCTAAGGAAGGGCAAAGTTAATGTTTCCCTTTCTATTCTTCAAGGGAAATGGGCAGTGGGAACCTAAGCTGAGTACAAGGGAGAGTCAGTCCTCAGGTGGCCTCTAAGGCTGTTATCCTGCAACAGAAAAACAGAAGGAGGATTGCTGGGGAGGACAGAGACCAAAAAGATGGGGGGGGGCGGAGGAGAGGGGAGGTGGAAGGACAGAGAGTGTAGTAAGGAGAAGGAACGGAACAGGGTACAGGAGTATACAAAAATGTCATTAGGAAACCTCTTAGTTTTTACACCAATTCAAAACAATTTAAAAATCACACCTTCTAATTTAACCATTATTGAATACTTATTTTATTTAGTACTCTATGAACTTTTAAAAATAGTCTGAACAAAGCTATTAAGTAGGCACAAGCATCACACTGTGTTCTAGCTGAGTACCAATATACAGATATCTTCAGTAACTGACAGAGTGTGATGGTTTGAATATATTTTGACCCTTTGGAAATGATGTTACTTGAGGAGAGGTGGTGCAATCTTGAAGAGGTGACTATATTCATGCCTTTCTTGTGGGAGTTGATACATCCTGAAGATGTCACTCTTTGTGTTTTGTGTCTTAGATACACAGCCTTTCTCTTCTTATCCTGAGTTGAAGTCACACAGCTTGTCACATATGGCTACCTGATCTGATACTGTCCAGCCTACTTTGTGAACCTTGATAAACTGCCCAGTCTCAGCTGGGGAATGGCTCAGTTGGTAAAATGCTTATCTTGCAAGCATGAGGGCTGGAATTCAATGCCTAGAATCCCTGTTGGAAAAGATGCATGTTTATAATCCCAGTGTTGGAGAAGGGAGGCAGCCAGAGCCCAGGGGCTGTCTACCAAAAAATAAAGGGGATAGTGCCTGAAGAATACCCTCGGGGGCTACACACACACACACACACACACACACACACACACACACACACACACACACACACGAGAGAGAGAGAGAGAGAGAGAGAGAGAGAGAGAGAGAGAGAGAGAGAGAGACAGAGAGACAGAGAGACAGAGAGACAGAGAGAGAGACAGAGACAGAGATTTGTAAATAAATAACCAATTATCCAGTCTTTGTATTTTGTTAAGGGGTTATGAAACAGGATAAGACACACTAACAGCAAAACTGGGCTCCTAACCCTTAAAGAAGTCTGATGTGTGTTGTGACCTTTAGCTACACTTTTTTACTGCTCAGAACTACAAAGCAAAGAATCTGTGATGCTAAGAAACAATAAAGGAAGCCTCCTTATTTGACCAGCATATATTGCATGCAGCTCCCTCTTTGCCTTTCAAAACCCAAGACCCCCATTGCTTATCGCATGGAAGGCAATCCAGGGAGAATCAATCAATCTCCTAACTGAAAAGATCTTTGCTAATTTCCACACAGGTCAAGAGAGTGTGAGATCTGCTGAGATCTGGAGAGCCAACTGTCATGGACACAGCAACTGCCATTGACTGAAGTACTAGATCAGAAAGTAAGCCCCACCAGTTATGCTTGGCTCAGAGCTCACCACATCACCTAACAGGTTAAAAGACTCGATGAAAATTCAGATTAGCAAACTAAACCATAATTACACTGAAATATAATCTTAAAATTAAGAAACAATAAACTAGAGCCTATTAACACTTTAAGAAATGGAAGTAGAAATCTTTCATAATCAAGGGAAACTATAGTCACCCCCTCCAAACCAGAGCTCCAGGGAAAGAAGGGCTCTCTCTCACTGAAATGCTGACACAACCAGCCTTGTAAGTGCTTCATACGCAAAGCTGTAATTCTATTTTCTAATTGTATATACTAGATGAAAGAAAAGCCAACCAGAACAAAAACATAATAACTAACTAGAAACAGTCCATCAGAATTCTTGGATTATAGACAATGCACATGAAACGCTATTATCTTCGGCCACAGCCAGAATATGTCAGACAATCAATTCATATAACATGCCAGCTTAATAAAATCTGCATACAGAATTTATGAATGCAGTAATATTCCTTTTTATCACAAGTTATTAATGGTCAATTTAATGAACAGCTACAGCTGGAGTGCTTTGGGTCTGTATGATATTTTAATCATCTTTAGGCATGGATTTAAACGAGTTTCATTTTATAACCATCAGCTATTTGAGATAACAAAGCTTTAACATAAGTACTGAAATATTTTTTGGGTAAGTTACCAATTTTGTCCTAATGATATTATTGATTTTCTTACAATTTATTACAATAGAAAAAGGACCAAATGTTCCATTATAATCATATTTGCTTTAGTATCTATACTATGATGCAAAAAGTGTAGCTTAAAGCTGCAATACATGTTGGGTTAGTTTAAAATCTCCCTCTGTTCCCTTGCCAATAGAAAACATTCTAGTCTTGTTTGTAGAAAACAATTTTGCTCTAAGCTATTATCTTCCAAAAAGTATCCTGCTGGAATGTTGACATGATAGACATAAATATTCCTGGAAGTAATGTGCGATATTCCCTCAAGTATCTTACTTATTTCCATTGACTAGTTGACATATTCCTGTTTTAAAAAGACAGCATTATGCTCATTTCTACTGTTCCCATAGATTCTTGTCTAAAAATAAATTTTAACATGTGATGTATAGGTGGAAGACAGCAATCCTTAAAAAAACTAAAATGCGCGCACATCCGAGCATGTACACACACACACACACACACACACACACACACACACACACACACACACAAACACACGTCCAGACAGGAAGCATATACAATATTGAAGACTTTCAAAGGCAATAACTGAGTGTTTCAGACACTGGAGCACTGGAAGCTTGGTACACAAGGTATACTGATCCTGTGCAGTCATCAGAAAAAATATGGCTATCTAGCAAAAGAAACTGAACCCAGATCGTAACTATGTCTTCAGGTGTAAGCACTGCTGGAGAGACTGGTAAATGCAAAGTAGTAAGCATTTCCTTAGCTTCCCATCACTGGAACAGATGTGGGAGACAAATCAATTTACGAAGTGCAATGGTCTATTTTACATGGTGCTTTCAAAGGTTTCAGTCTTTGCTCTTACCCTTGTTATTTGGGGCTTCAAAGGCACCTTGATCTTGGTATGTGGCAAGTGAAGGACAAAGCCTCTTATAACCTTGTGACCAGAAATTGAAAAGGAAAGAATGAATCTGGAGCCCCAATATCCCTGTCAGGCCATGTCCCTGGTGACTAGGAGACCTCTCAAAGTCTCTACCACCTTCCAGAGATGCCAAGTAACACATGGGCTTTTAGGGGACATTTATTGCTATTGCAGCCATTAAAGACTGAACTGGACTCCCTAAATACAAGTGACAATGGTGTGACTGGGACAATATATGAGGCCACTGTCAGTAGGTCCAAGATCTAATTCTAATGCATGAATGTAGTGGAGCCCATTCTATATGGAGAGATACCTTGCTCAGTTTAGGCATTTGGGGTGTGTGTTGGGGGGAGCTTGATCCTGCCTCAATGAAACAATGAGACAGACTTAGTAGATTTCCTAGGGGAGGCCTTACACTCTCAGAGGAGCAGATGGGGGGGAAGGGAGGAGCAAGAGGGGAGGAGGGAGGAGAAACTGGGATTGGAATGTAAAAAAGATATGTTAATAGATAAAAAAAAATCTAAAAAAAAAAAATGGCAATTTCAGATTGTCTTCAGCTTTGCCTGAAGTTAATGGTGAGATTTCTAGCAAGCCCTGTGCCCAGGAATTTGATGTATCCAAATGATGCTTTGAGTTCACTTAATTTCCCAATCCTTTTATTTTTCATTGAGATCCAACCACCCTTCCTTCTTCAATCTAAATTTGTTCTAGACAAATATGTTCTATTGTTGAGGTACCAATTCCCTACACACAGGAAAGAGAGTCAAAGGGTGTGAAGAGCTATAGAGAAACACCAAGCAAGAATCCCAAGGAAGTACATGTTTCTTGGAGAGGAGGAGACAGGAAAGCTTTGTAAGTAAGCTTGAGTATATTAACAAAGGACTGGGAAACCTGGGAGTGATAATAAATAAGGATAATAAACAGGGCCAAACTAGTTCACAATATAAATTTTGTATTTGAAATACTGACCTGAAAAGCACATGTATGTGTGTGTGTATGTATATGTATATATATATGTAAAGTGCAGGTATTCCCAAATTTCTCTAGTAAGTAGGACATGCACAAATCCAGACAGATCATAACTTGCTAATTCCATCTTAAATTCCTAAATCTGTCTGATTGTTTTCATCTTACCAGGCAAGCCAATATATACTTATGCTGTAGGGTTAAAGCAATGAACTTGTGAAAGGAACTTGTCAAATCAAATTATCAACAAGCAATAGTCCCGCTGTTGAGTATCTGAGCCACAATGTCAATTTTAAAGAACTGTACTTGCACTTGCATTTGCATTTTAATTAGGTCACACCTTCAACATCATCATATTAATTTCAGTTTAATGCTCTATGTTATCGCCATTACCAAAATGACATTTGAAAATATGGACATAAAGAAAAATATATCTACTTTTGACACCTCATACATATTGAACTTTAATTCAATATTTGGAACAATATTGAACAATGAGTTCAATATTTGAGATAATGTTGAGAATAGAGATATGACTATGTCTAAAATTCTAAATATTTGGAATAACTGAGTTTTTAAAAAAATATCCTAAGGGTAATATTAAATTTTTATCTAAAAGCATAATGAGTTGGTGGATCTAGCATGAGGTTCAGGTTTCTGAGAATCAACAGAACAGCCATTTAAAAAGTCATTTTGGTTTAGACTTCCATGCTTTCAATTCAGAGTTTGTTGGGGACACAGAAAGGGGAAAAGGACAATTACAAAAAGTCTTTTCTCTACTTTAAAAATTATGTATTCAAGTGCATTCTTAATAGTTGTAACTTTGGGTAGTATACAATCCAGAGGCATTCAGTATGATCAGTATGATCAGAGTGTATTCAGCTTTCACCATGATCTGATTCCAGAATATTTTTACCATCCCCACAAACCATTTTCAAATACATTTCAAGTAACAATATTCATATGGCTAAGGGAAAGGGATCATTGAAGAGCATCTGTCTACCATGTATGAGGACCTTCTTCTATTCCCAGCACCCAAGGAAGGATGGGAGAGAAGCAGGCAGAGAAATAGGGAAATAGGGAGAAGATCCCTTAGAGGAAAACTGGCTAATTTCCTCGTCTTACACTGTATTTTCTTTTTCCAAAATTATTTTAAAATACCCATCAGGTTTTTTGCATTTAGTGTTTATAAGGTCAACAATTATGACTTTTTTTTTAACTAAAATACATCCACACTAAAAAGCCAGTGACAAAGTTCTATTTAATTTTCTTTTAATTTAAGGTATTTAGCCTATCTAAAAGAAAGAAATGAAAAAAAAAAACCTAAAAATAGCAACTATACTGGGTTCATAGCTGAGGAAACTTCATGGCTCCTGTGCTGGCTATTTTTATGTCAACTTGGCACAAGCCAGAAATATATGAAAGGAGGGAACCTCAGTTGAGAAAATGTCTCCATAAGATCTGGCTGTAGGGCATTTTCTTAATTAGTGATTAATGTTGGAGAGGCCAGCCTATCTATTATGAGTGGTTGCTCTCCCTGAGTTCTATAAGAAAGGAAATCGAAAAAATCATAAAGATCAAGCCAGTAAGCAGCTATCCTCCATGGCCTCTACATCAGCCTCTGCTTCCAGTTTCCTACCCTGTTTGGGTTCCTGTCCTGACTTCCTTTGGTGATGAACAGTGGTATGGAAGTATACGCCAAATGAACCCTTTTCCCCAAGTTGTTTTTCTCATGGTGTTTCTTCACTGCAATAGTAACCCTAACTAAGACAGCTCCAATATATCAAATCAGTCAATCAATCTATGCATTCCATGCTATTCCTAATAATTACTTTACCCACTTTGCTCATACAACTCGGCAGAATGAAAAAATGCATTTGAAGGATCAAAGGGTAAAGACCAGCTTAAGAAAATGCAAAGGCCTCAGGGGTTTTTCTTATTTGTGGATCAAGATTCCATAACCCTTTCTTCTACCCTTGACTCCAAAGCCAGAGCCACACAGCTGAAGCTGCCAAGTTCGGCTGCTTGCTCACCTAGACAGGCCATTGCATAAAGCTGTGAAGTTGAAGCCCAGATTGCATTGGGGACTCCACGATGTTGGAGGTGCCAGAGCCTGGAGATACCTGATGAGGAAAACTGATAACAGTGAGTAGAAACAGACCAACAGAAAGAAGTGTGTTGCAGTCAACAAAGCTGAAAGGAGTTGGAAATCTGAAGAGTGTTTTGACATCAGACATGAGATGCACAATTTGGAGTTTACCCAGATAGTTTTCAGTCTCGCTTTGATTCAGTATTTCCTCACCATTTTCCCTTCCCTACATTTTTTGAGCAGTGATATATATCCTGTACCATTATATGTTGGAAGTATGTGATCCACATTTTGATTTTATAGGGGATTATAGTTAAGAGAGTTCATGAATCTCAGAAGAGACTTTGAATTTTAGACTTTTAAATAAGTTTGAGACTGTTATAGACTATGGGGACTTTTGAAGTTTACTGAATGCATTTTTTTTTTTTGCATTATGATATGGCTACAAGCCTATGATGGCCATGGACTGGAATGTGGTGGTTTGAAAGAAAGTAGCCTCATAAGGAATAGCACTATTAGGAGGTGTGGCTTTGTTGGAGAAAGTGTGTCACTGTGAAGGTGGGCTTTGAGGTCTCATATATACTCAAGTCATTCCCAGAGTCTCAGACCACTTCCTGTTGCCTGCAGATCAAGATGTAGGAAGGACTCTGGGCTCCTTCTCTAGTCCATGTCTGTCTGCAAACTGCCATGTCCTACCATGAGAAAAATGGACTAAACCTCTGAAACAGTAAGCCACCCCAATTAAATGTTTTCCTTTATAAAAAAAAAACAAAAGTTAGAAAGAAAAGAAGGAAGGAAGGAAGGGAAGGAAGGAAGAAAAAAGGAAATGTAAAGAAAACTAGCCCTCTGTGGAGAAGATACACCCTTAACTCTACAATCAGAGCACTGAGAAACAAAGACTCAAGAGACTAAATGAATTCAATGGATAGGAAAGAAACACCCCCAACACACACATCAAGACCATGAACTAGGTGTGGTAATGTACACCTCTAACCATAGTACTGAGAGACAGACACAGGCAGACCTATGTGAGTTCAAGGCCAGCCTAGTCCATACAGAAAGTTCTAATTCATCCA
This sequence comes from Cricetulus griseus, assembly GCF_003668045.3. Taxonomy (NCBI): domain Eukaryota; kingdom Metazoa; phylum Chordata; class Mammalia; order Rodentia; family Cricetidae; genus Cricetulus; species Cricetulus griseus. Next base: position 168,580,703 of record NW_023276807.1, read on the forward strand.
GGGCTATCTATATACTGGGACATTTCTCAAAAGTAATTAATTAACTAATTTATTAGAAAATAATAAAAATGAATGAGAACATAGGAAACGAAAGACTAGTTGTCCATCTGAAGAAAAGCTGATTAACACATACCACATGCAATAAAAAATGCCCAATTTATAGAAAAGAAAACATTAATGCTTCTGAAGAACCTTATGAAAAAGTACTTTTATTATAATAGGGTCAGGAACAATTTATTAAGTTAGATGCAAACTGCATAAACCAAAAGGAAATAAACTAAATTTAGCTACAATAAATTATGAAAAATGACCATATAAGCATGTGTATATAACCTACACACACACATAAATATAATCTGAGCTACAAATCAGAAAATATATTGAAATGAATATAATTATAAAGAATTTTAGATATAGAAATCACTAGAAAAATACACATCAGTGGAAAAAGTGATCCATGAAAAATGGATAAAGAATATGATACATGACGCATGACAGAAAGGGAGACCAAAGGATCCATGTAACAAATTAATGGCATTTTTCTCCTGTGACAACTGGACATATGAAAATTAAAATAGACAGGTAGCATCATATATTCACCAGGGTAGAGAATGTTTACAATTTTTGCTGAGGCAAGAGTTGATAAGGACATGGGAAACTGCCCTTTAGAGTTGAAATCTATGGGAATCCCACTGTGATTGTCAGTAGAAAACTGGACAGCATATTAGAAACACACACAAGGACATTTGTTTCATAGCATCTTAAAGAAGAACAAGAAACAAGCTAAGAAAAGGAAGAAGATACTAACTTGATATCTCTCCAGAGCCTAGAACATGATACTTGGGATACAAATCCAGGATCCAATCTTTGTTTCCCAGAGCAGTTAAGTGAAGACTGGTTAGATAGAGTGAAAGATGGAAACATGAAACACCTTGAGCAAAGAGAGTGCTTTCCTTTATAGAGAGAACTCAAATAGGAAGCAAGAGCGAGCACACTTGAACCATGAGGTTCAGATAGTGCATACCACTAAAGCAATCATATCAAGTTGCCCCAAACATGTGAAAACAGTTTCATTATCAGAAAGATGAGGGCATGCCTCCATATATGGGTTTAGGAAAAAGAAGTTGCTAAATTTTCTATAGGAGAATAAAACAAGATGCAACCCAAATGTCAATGGTCCAAAGTGTGAGGAACCAGCTCCACAGAGATAAATGATAGTAAGATGCCAAGCAAGGAGAGGCATGAAGCCACCTCCACATCTCATTTTTAAGTAGGTCTCAAATCATACCTGAAAATACATTAAAACTTTAAGGTGTCTGCCATGCCATTCCTTATACTTTAAAAATATTTGAAATGTCTTTTATATAATTTTTAAAAATTAAACCACTCTATAAGTAAACATGGCCAATTTCAGAATCTGCCAGAGGTCACATAATGCTTTTAGTGCATTTCTATAAATTTATTTGTAGAATATGTTTACAACTGTTCTCATACTCATGATCATATTTAATTCATGATTTCTTTTCTTTCTACTGTTGGGGTATGTGTGTGTGTGTGTGTTGTATGCAGAGATGCATAAAAAGGATTTGTGGAATCCCAGTTTGTCCTTCAGGGCCAGTTTATCCCATCCTTGCAGTTTCAGAAAAGCACCTGGAAAGTTGACTTTGTTCTGTCCTGCTTTACCACACACAGTGACAATTCTGGTGCATTTCTGGAGAAACCGATGGTAGAACAGAGGGCATGCATTGCACAGCCCTTGTGTCCTTGCCTAGGACACTTGTGAATCTGACTTCTAGCTTTCTACACTCTGCAAATTTCTTCACACTGTTTTGGGACAAATCATCATAATGTTTGGGTTTACATTTAGTTCTTGAGGGATGCACTGGAAAATACTGTAAAGGACCAGACAGTAAAAATCCAGGCTCTGGGGCTAAAGAGTTGGCTTAGCAGTTCAGAGCAGATACTGTTCTTCCAGAAGACCAGAGTTCAAGCCACATACTTTGGATGGCTTACAATCATCTATAACTCCAGCTCCAGGGCAATCCTTTTCAGCCACCTGCACACTCGTGTGTGTGTGTGTGTGTGTGTGTGTGTGTGTGTGTGTGTGTGTGTGTGTGTGTGTGTGTGATGTGGTAGCATATGCCTTTAATCCCAGCACTTGGGCAATACAATCAGGCAGATCTCTGTGAGCTCAAGGCCAGCCTGGTCTACAGAACAAGTTTGAGGACAGCCAGGGCTGTTACACAGAGTCTCAAAAAAAAAAAACATCATCATCATCATTGACATCATCATCATCATCATCATCATCATCATCATCATCATCATAATGAATGCAGGCTCTGTGGACAGACTTGTCTCTGTCACGCACCCCTCAGCCCTGTCAGTGTAACAGGGAAACAATCCATAGTCCATGAATAAAGGCTGTGTTCTAATAAAGCTTTAGCTATAAAAGAAGGTGGGGGATTTGGCTCCAGGTCATCACTTTTCAATACATGGAAAGTTATCAGGAATAATACTGCTTACACTGTCTTTCAAATTATAAGGCATCTTGTCAAATTTTTCCACTTGAAATATTGCTTTGCCCATATTTCAATCTGTGAAAAAATTTTACAAAACAGAAAATGAATTCATATAGATGAAATAATTCCACAAATGATGAAAATGTCTCTCTAGATTTATGGACTACCAACTTCTTTCTAGAAGAGTGTATATGATCTGATTTGCTCAATTACTAATTATAATTGGTTCCATTTATTTAAATTAAGCTATTAAATATTTCTGTAGTAAAATAAATACACATATCTTATCGTCAATTCAACTCAGGGGTTGCAATGACAAGGACAGTGCAATTACTCTCTCTGTACAAATAATAGGTTTGCCATTTCACCTGAATAATTCCTTGTAATCATGAATAATGATGTTATTTGACAGCCTAATGATATCATGGTGTGCTGCTTCAACCCATCCATCTTTGTCAAGAAGGTCAAATATTTGTATTCCACTGAACTAGGCAAAGTTGTACAAACAGTTAAACAATATCATACACTTTGATTATGCCTCCAAATGAAGCCATAGAATTCCATTTCACACCATTTTCAGACCTATAAAATACACATCTACTTCAAAGATATTAAATGTACATTTTTAAACAATGTTCTGGCCCAACTTAAGAAAAAAAATTAGCAAACTATGCCTAGTGAGATGGACCAGAGGGTAAAGCTTCCTGCAGCAAATCAGATAACTTGAGTTCAAGCTCCAGAACTCATATAGGGGAAGGAAGGAACTGATTCTCCCTAGTTCTCTGTTCTACACAATGCACATAGGCTCTGGAGTACCCATATGTACACACATACACATACATACAAAATAAACAAATGGAATTTTAACAGTAATTTAAACATAATAAACTCAAAGTAAAAACCTTCCATCTTGTCCAAGGATATTCTTAACTGGTTATAGCCACAAACTTAACAGATTTATGACTAGCTAAACCTTCTGGAGACTTCTGTATTCCAGGCACCTGAAATAATCCAAAGGATATCTTGGAATTGACATGGAGGCTGTGAGAACTAAGCATTAATAAGACAAATTTAACCACAACATTCACATCATAGAGAAATGCCTCATAGTAAGAAGAAGCTCTGGAGATGAAGGCCAGGTAGCTGGGAAGGATGGCAATGTACCAAACCTGAGCTTTTAGGACAGAAGACAGTAAGAACAAAGAGGTATGATATAGAGATGCCTAAATGTCACTTCTACAGAAAAAAAAGTTTTTTGTTTTTTTTCTTTTTGTTTTTTTGTTTTGTTGTTTTTTTGGTTTTTTGGAGACAGGGTTTCTCTGTGTAGCTTTGGAGCCTATCCTGGCACTCGCTCTGGAGACCAGGCTGGCCTCAAACTCACAGAGATCCGCCGGCCTCTGCCTCCCAAGTGCTGGGATTAAAGGCGTGTGCCACCAACGCCCTGCCAGAAAAAAAAAGTTTTACAGATTAAAAATCATTTCCTGTGTCTCTTCTTTTTCCCCACTGGTATCACAGTGTACATTCCTGGACACAGAAAGGTTCCTTCTTAAACCCTGTCACCACTCTGTTGGCATACTTAACCACTTAACCCAGAGTTAGTGTGGCTCTGTGTGGTAATATCAAAGATACAAAGTCATTTCTGCCTGTGAGTCTGTTTATGGTTCCCTTTATCTGTGGTCCTCTATCCATTGTCTGTAGCTGGCTGGTCCTGGTGGTTATCAGGATCTCAATCACACATGACCATGGAAAGGTCCTCTTTATGCTCCATCAAGTAGTCCTTCACTCTTACTGTTATTTCTCTTCCCTTTTTTTTTTTTTTTTTGAGACAGGGTTTCTCTGTGTAGCTTTGGAGCCTATCCTGGCACTCACTCTTTAGACAAGGCTGGCTTTGAACTCACAGAGATCCACCTGTCTCTGCCTCCTGAGTGCTGGGATTAAAGGCGTGTACCACCAATGCCTGGCTTCCTCTTCCTTTTATTAAGAACTAAAATCATACTGTTCATGTTACTGGTTCATATTCATGAACACGTGTAGGTCAAGTATATTCCATGGTGTGTCTGTAGAGGTCAGAGGACAACTTGCAGGAGTTGGTTCTCTTTTATTCATAATGTGTGATCTAGAATTGAATTCAGCAATTGCTATTACTGTCTGAGCTATCTCGATGGCCTCGACATCAGTTCTAATAAAGTTTTATAGGAATATAGATATGCTCAGTTCTTTACCAATTGTTAATAGCAGCTTTTGCAGGACTATAGCATAGTTGAGTTGGTTAATTGGTAATGGAAAATATATGACCCAAGCAATTTATTAACTAGTGCTTTACAAAGATAGGTTGCAAACTATTATTCTACTATACAGAATATATTTTGAATAAATACAATTGATAAAAATACTATTCTTGTATTTGGAAGACTTAAAGAACACTGCATGCACATTTATTCAAATCCTTTTTGATACAATCTTTAAACCCCAAAGAAAACTATAACATCTCAATTTCACCTATCAGGCTCAAATCCTGGCCAATACCACTCAAAGTAGTGAGGCCTAGAATAGGTAAAGAAAACTATAATGAAGAGACAGATTTGAAGATAATAGTCACACTTTAAATTAGATCAACATGAGCCAAAATTTCAGTTATCCATAAACAGTAGCCACACTTCATGTCCTTACTAGCCACATGAAACCCTTGTACTGACAGAACAGATTTATGGGGCCTTCCAACCATTACAGACAGTTCCGTTGGAAATATTAATGTAAGGTTTCAAAACTATTAATTGAAAATGTTTGATCAACAGTGGGCAGCATGAAAAACTATGACCAAAGATAAGTTAGGAAAGAAAGGGTTTATTTGGCTTAAACTTCTACATTGAAGTTCATCATCAAATTAAGTCAGACAGGAACTCAAACAAGACAGAAACCTGATGCAGTAGCCATGGAGGAATGCTGTTTACTGGCTTGCACCTCATGGCTTTCTTAACCTGCTTTCTTATAGAGCCCATGACCATCAGCCCAGGGGTGACACCCTTCCACATGCTGGGAAGGCTAAGAAAAAGCCCTACTGCCTATAGCCCCAACTTATGGAGGCATTTTCTCAATTGAAGCTCCCTCCTTTCAGATGATATGAGTTTGTGTCAAGTTCACACAAAACTAGACAGCATAGACAAACAAAAACCTCACTACCAGGAATGAGGAATTGCTTTTGAGTTGTTGATTGGGGGAGTCTAAGTGATTCCCAAAACAATATAGACTACTGCTGTTACCTTTGGTTATTTTCAAAAATTGAAGATAAATGACATATTGGACATAGGACTTGAGGGATTTGAGCTGGAACAGACCCCAAAGCCTCCTTCCTGAGTAATAACTTTCATAGTACCAGAAGATGACGTGAAAACTGCCAAGGAGGAAAAGCAATCAATGTTCTTATCCAGCTGTGACATCTATGATTCACCATTATAATCAGGATGGCAAGCTATCCCTAAAGGTGCAATAGTGGTACTTATATAGTGGCAGTAACCAACACTTATCTAATTGTACTCAAGGCCTACCCAATAGGAGAGGAATAATGCCTAGTACTATAAGCCTGCCATACACATGGTTAGTGAGGACAACAGAGCTTACAGGCAGATCTACTACCACTACTTTACTAAAACAATGTAATCTCTAACTATATTCTAAGAACTTATTCTTATGCCCACAGAGAAGCAGATGGAGTTCATTATAAAAAGCCATAGCCAGTAAAAATTCAGAGAACAACTGTGGACAAAGGTTTCTATCCCACTGGGGCCTGCAGCTGTTTAGTACTAGATAAACACACAATGTCTTATATTAATTGTAAGCTTCTTATTGACTAGCTCTCTCTTAATTATTAACCCATAACTATTAATCTGTGGCCAATGGCCTAGGCTTCTTATTTACTAGCTCTCTCTTAATTATTAACCCATAACTATTAACCTGTGGCCAATGGCCTAGACTTCTTATTGACTAGCTCTCTCTTAATTATTAACCCATAACTATTAATCTGTGTCTCCATGTTGTCTTATCTTACTGGAGAATGCCCAGGTGTCCTACTAACCTGCTAGCTACATGATTTCTTATTGAGAGTCACTCTCTCTGTTCCCCTTCCCAGCATTCTCCTAGTCTGTTAGCCCTGCCTACACTTCCTACCTGGCTATATCCTGACTGTCCAGTGGCCAAAACAGCTTTATTCATCAGCCAATAAGTGAAACCTATATTCACAGCACACAGAAGGACATCCCCCATCAAACAACTGAGAGTGATATGACCAGGCCCAATTGATACAGCTGCAAAACATGGCAGAAGAAATGGGGGAAAACTGTTAATAGTCAGCTGATCACGAAGTATGCTGTGAGAGTGTGCCTTCCAGCTCTGACAGAAAAGCTGCATGGAGCCTTAGTAACATGGCTACCCAAACAGGACCTGAAGAAGTTCAACAGCACTTGACATCCCAATGTACATGGGGAAATATCTCAAGGCCAAACCCTTAGATGAAGAACTATAACCAATTAAAAACTGCTCAGAGAGGGAGAATTAGTCTTCCCTAGGAATGAGCCCATGATTGATTGGTTAGCCAATATCACATGTTCAGTACTAGAAAAATACACATGCAGCCAACACTGAATAGAATTAGAAGGCCTTATTTATTTGTTTATTCACCTGTGTGTGAGTGTATGTGTGTTTGTGAGTTTGTGTGTGTGTGTGTGTGTGTGTACAATGGTTAAAGAAGAGTAAGCCATAAATTTGGGAGGGAGTGAGAAGTGGTATGGGAGGAATGGGGGAGGAAACAGGGGAGGAATGATATGATGATGTCTTTATTCACTAAGAGAAACAGAGTGAAGATACCCAGGACAGGCTGTTCAAGTTAGATCCTGAATCTGCTTTAGATGAAGAAGATCACTTCTCTCAGCCAAGTCCCTTATTTGTTAGATGGGGACAGAAATTTAATGGAATTTTATAAGATTTAGGTGAACTGAAATCTTCCAGCAAAGCCAACAGTGGCCGATTGGTGCTCCATTCATTGGGTAAACTGGCTGACTATAAAAGTGTTAACAGTATCTGATCTCCAGTAAATACTGTGTAAGTACTGGCTTATTTTTTGAAGCATCATCCCCATCAAGTAACAAAGGCTTGGCAGATAACAGGTAACACTCCAATTTGTTGATCTGATTCAAAGTGAAATGGACTCTTTGAGCCAGAAGTACTTACAGGAAAACTTGTAAAATTAGTGATCAAAAACCTGACTTACACTTCTAAAAACAAGCCATTCTGGAAAATAAACTGAGCCTCAAGAAAACATTCCCTGTTGCCCTTCCTATGAATGATTGAAAAAACACTTGATCCAAGGAGCCAGACTTCAATACATACTTAATGTTTGTTAATAACATCTTGCAAGCAGCCATTATTTATCTTGTATGGACTATGGGTATATAAATATAAAAGTTAAACAGTAATTCATGTAGCAGCTGTGTGGACACAATAGCATTCTATAATGCTCACTTCTATAGTTTTTTTTTTCTTCAAAATTAAAAGGTACAAGCAAACCAACATTTTCACATGGATTCCCCATCATGACTAACTGGTATGTATTATTTCTGGAAATTCCCCACTGTCTGGGACATTGCTTTTCTAAACTCATTCTTGTATGTGTGTCACAAGTTATCTAGAGGGCTTTGCTTTATTTGAAACTCTAATTCCTATTTCTTATCTCAGTTTCCTCAGTCAGAATCCTAGCACCAAGGAATCAAGCTCTGCCTATCTGACATTTTAGCCAATACCTCAGGTGATTTTTCAGGCCCCTGGGAATCTGTTAAATTAAGCCAAAATTCTTTGATATTCACATTAAGAAGAAATGCCACAAAGCAACATACTTTTGCAATCACTTTCCTCACTTAGAAAAGTAATGAAGCAATAATATGTTTTCCTCGGTCACTCTTATGAACAAGTATATGCACACACAGCTCATCTGAGGATCCTACAAAGTTCTCAGAAGCAGAGCATATGTCTTATTCTCCAACACCCCATCCCATCTTCCCAATTTTTTTCCAGTAATGACATGCCTCATTGATAGGTATCATTTAATTGTTTATCAGTTTTTTGATGAATTCCTACTGTGTAACAAGCATTGTGGTAAGCACTTAATTGAACCAACAACTAGACCCTGAATGCAATGGCAGTAACTAAATAGTAGGAAGCCAAAATGGCTGAAAATAACCCCATTAATGGCATAGACCAATATTTATATGCTTCAAATTAATGTCTTATATATGTTATAAATATGGTCACAACTTAGAAGTCCTCTAAAGTGACTTTTTTTAAATCTGCAGTTGTTATTCCTATTCAGATGTGATATAAATTTTCAATTCTACAAGAAAAATGAAATGTTTATGAAAAGACCAAATAAAATTAAATATGATTCCATTCAAAGAGGTTCTAATAAGAAAACTAGACAGTTGGCTTTAACTTTCCTTTAGCTGAGACTTTGCATACACTACTTATTTGAGCCTCAGTTTCCTCTCAATCAAAAATGGGATGACAAGCTTTTCAAAAGCTGTTCAATAATTTGCTCATGATCAAATAGATATAAATTCACATTAGACCATCTAAGTTCATAAGTTCCCATGTGCTGTGCTGAACATCACTGGGTGTGTACTCAACAGTCAGATGGCTTTCCTATGAATATGTAAACGACATAGTACAGCATGAAACAGCAAAAATCCAGAAAGTAAACCAAGTGAAGCAACTGGGAAAAAGAAAAGCAATGGACTGTTACTGAGTCACTAAAAATAAAGCCTAACAACACGATTTAGATGTAAAGGAACTGCTCCTGTGCTGTCAGAACTGGAATTAACAGCACATCATATATGGAATTTTACCCTAGACCATGACAATAAAACAAAACATTTTAAATGACTAACACTTTTCTCTCCTGGAAATAGGATTAAGAGTCTTTTTTTATTTGTTTGTTTTACTTTCTTTATACTTTATAACTGGAAAAATTAACAGCATTAAACTTTAGTTCAATTTATTCATAAGCAATGCATGTAGTACTTATTTGGAAGAAGGAAAAAATAGCTCCTATTTTATGTGGGCTTTATGGATTACATTATAAAATAATGCTAGTTTTACTGCACAGATAAACAACTGATGGCATAAATAATAAAATAAATAAGTAAATTATGCCATGCATTCTCAGTCTACAAGCGTCCCAGCAATGGAGCCACATGCACAGCCACTCACAACAATTCTACTCTCAAGTTTCTGGTTGAACAGAGGTGCCCAGAAATTCATTTCAAGTTCTTACTTATCCTAACCAAGTACTTCGCACCCCAGCCGTTCACTAGTTATCACACCATTGCGGAGCACAGCTATTGAAAGAATTCCCAGATGTAATGTATTGAGCTGAGGGGTCTTGGGAAGCTTTCCAGGGTTTCAGGACAACCTGAATCTCTGGGCTGAGCCTCAACCACAAGTGCAAGAGAGAAAGCAACAGACAAAACAAATAAGGAGAATTATTGCAAATTAAAATACTCTAAGAAAATTAATTTTAAAAACTAACTTCTGGAAGGCTGTAGTGGTTTCCTGTTGGCGACATGGATGGGTAGCCTCTCTGTCCTGTAGTAAAGCTAATTATGGAAATCTAATTTCGTTTTTATTTAGCTTCCAATTATTTTCCCAAGTCTGATGAAAGGGGCCAACTGCAATGTGTTCAATGGGCTGAAAACATAAATTTTGATCTTTTGAGTTTCAGATGGAAGTTAAAGTACCATGTAGCAAATGATACCTCCAGAAGGAACTAAGATGACATGGGCACAGATACCTGATTCTGTTCCTTCCATCACCTCTGGAGGTTTGTAGAACTTCTAATCCCCACAAATTTGCTAAAGACATTTTCCCTGTGTTTGGATAAGAGTTGTAACTCAACCAGGCAAACAAAACAAAAGAATACATAAATCAGAGACCTGAGTGGTTGAGGGGATACCTCAGGGGGGAAGTGGTTTGCTGTGAGAGCAAGTGTATATGAGTTCAGATCCCCAGTATCCATGTAAAGCCTGGACACAGCAGCACATACAAAAGCCCAGTGCTAGAGAGGAGAGGGTAGAAAGAGGGGTTGCTAGGCAGCCAGCCTAGCCAAAATGGGGCAAGTGCCAGTTTATGGAGAGACCCTGCCTCAAAGGAGTGGGTGGAAAATGAAAAGCACACATGAGGTGAGGTTGAGCTCTGGCTTCCCCATCCTCACACCCAATTGGTGAATAAAGAAATCTATCTGAAATTTATGAGTTTATTTTCTTCTTTTAGAAAAAAAAATATGGCAAACCAGACTAATTACCTAATCAAGGCTAGCTTCAGGGCTGAGATGGGACTGATGGACTGACAGACAACTACAGTAAAATTCACAGTTAAAATACTCTTATCCCCTGCAAATTCAGACAGTCTTTCCCTGACTCTAAGTTCTTTGTAGTATATGTAAAATGCAAAATTAACTAAGCAGCACTCAGCAAGTGGCAGTTGTTATCACTGTGTATAAAAGACCAAAATTAGGTCAACAAACATGTTACTATCAATGCCATGTGCCCTATTCTTGAAAACCTATTTTCAAACAACTTACATTAGACTGCAAAAAGGAAAAAAAATGCTTATAACCAAGTCAGGTCTACCCTTATCTTCTCCATTTTTCTTACTTCCCTACTGTTCCCCTGTGGAGGAGCTTACCATCCAAAGTTTCTCCCAGCTGTATTACTTTACTATAATCAGACTGATTGGGAAGTCATGCATATGTGTGTGGAGGCCAGAGCCTGCCTCTGAGTGTCTTCTTCCACCACTTTCTGTCTTATATTTGAACCTGGAGTCACAGATTCAGCTAGATCAACTGGCCTGCCAAACAAGCCTCTGTGACCCTCCTGTCACCATTTCCTACTGCTGGTTATGAAGGGACCAGCTCCCCATTTTGGCAGCCATAACAGCCAAACATGTGCTCGTCTGACCTTGTCTTAGTCACTAGGAAGTCAGATGCCTGCCACGTGGCAAGGAACCAATCAGAAGTTAACTGGTGGTGCTACGCTTTATGGCTCTGAGTGTGCTTTACGGACAAGTGCACAGCAATGATGCGCAGAGCATAGCAACCACCCTGGGAGGGCCTATGGGCCATAACAACCAGTTGACCAATCAACACAGGGCAAGCCCTCCAAGCCTGGAGCCACACCAAGCCTGAGCCTGCACGTACCCCTAGACACTCCCCTTACGCTTCCCTATAAGATCTCTATGCAGACGCTTCGAGCTGTCTTTTCTAGCCATCCGCCAAGGCGGGTGGATGAGAGACCTGAGCTAACATGGGATTAACTCGTTAGACAACTATAATAATGCCTCGTGCAGTTTGCATTAAACTTTTGAATCTGCCTGGTAATTGGGGTGACTGAGGTCCTGGGCTGAGATCCTGGAGGCCTGAGCTTCCAGGGGTCTTACAGTTACAGGTGAGTGTCACCACACTGGCTCATTGTCCTGGGGATCCAAACATAGGTGCTCATGCTAGTGCAGCAAGTACCTTACCCACTGAGCCATCTTCCCAGCCCTGGAAATAGTATTCGTTTTTCTTAATTTAATTTTTTCCCTTGGAAAAATCCCAGAAAGCATCTCAAATCCATGGTTGATGGACCTCACCAAGATGTTGATAAACTCTGATATCTCTACCTCCTAATGAGGACCCATTAGCATTCCCATAGCCCTTTGCTGTCTGAGGGACAGAGAGCTCTTTCTAAATTAACATCTACTAAGCTGTAAAATGATGACAGTCACTATTCGAAGATACAGCATCCTTCTGTTAAATTATCTCTACTTTTGTTTAAGAAGAGATTATTAGGCTGTTCAGTTGTCATTTTCTTGTTTGTTGTTTGTTTTTTAAATCAGGGTCGATTACTTCTTATTTTCAGGGAAATTTTACAAGCTAAACCAACGTTATCATTGATCTTATTCTTTTCTGATTAATTAACAAGACAATGAGTAAAATGTGAAGACCTGATAGTTCTGTCTGGGATCATCATTGGTGACAGGCTTCAGATTTTCCAAAAATTACCTTCTTTGTTAAAAGAAACAAGAATGACATAGTTCACTGATACTTCTCACAGGTACATGTGCAGGCACATATGGCCAATGACTGTCTTTCACATGACACTGATTCAGGGAAGTGGATAGATAGAAAGCTATGGGTTACTGCAGGGGCCTTCAGCAACAAATATGGAGAGGTATAATGTCAAGGCATGAAGGGTGGAAGACCTGGTACAAACAAGATTGGAGAAAATAGCTAAGTAACAAAGGCCTTTGAAGACTGTGATGAAAAGATAGTGTGTTTTGTCATGTGCACAAAAACAAATCATCAGGGACCAACAAGACAGCTCAGTGAGTAAAACATTTGTCACCAAGCCTGAAGACAACAATTCAGTCTCTGGGACTCACATGGTGGGAAGTGGGAACTGACTCCAAAACGTTGTCCTACGATCTATTCTCTCTCTCTCTCTCTCTTTCTCTCTCTCACACACATACACATACAAACACACACACACACACACACACACACACACACACACACACACACACACACAGGTACTCATACCTCACACACACCACACACATACATACATAACAATTTCTCTAGACCCACCACAGAGTGGATCTGCCAGATTTACTAACTAGCCCACTCCCACCTCAATTCTTTGGTACCCACCCATTTGCCTGCAATAACAGATCTGATAATCTGCCAAAACAAACACCTCTCCTGGCCCAGGCAGGAGAGCCAGGAGTGACAGAACAGATGGTCTGCCCTGGGAAATGGACTCGCACAGTTCCTCGTGACTCAGGCACATGCATGGTCAGAATCCTGAGGAGACTGCCATTTCTGCAACTAAGATACTAAAACACTCCCATAATCACAATTATTTCTGAGGCGTGTGAATGTTCAGCTTTCTCTAGGAATCTCAGGACCTGCTTCTCAGGCCTTTTCAGCTCATTACTTTGACAGATGTAGAAACTGATGCTCAGATAGGGTTACAAAATTGCCAAAAGCCAAACAGGTAAAAAATGGCTGCATTTGGATTGACTTCTTGTTGGTCTAAATCCACATTCAAGATCTTAATGCATTCACTCTGTTTCCTTTTATCATATTTCTTGGGTGATTTCTAAAAAGTCCACCACCATTTGCTTATAGCACCCATGGAACCCTTAGAATATATACAGTGAAATGTAATCTGCTATTGCTGCATTTGCTATTTGCAAGTGACAGATGACTTAGAAAGCCTGCCTTTGATGAATGCTTAACTGTAATTACCACCACATTTCATCAACACTGAGCCATACAGATGTGGCCACCATTGTTTTCACACTGCACAAAGATTAGTCTGTGTTTTTCTGGACAACCAAAACACAAATGCATACCAAAAGCTTAGAATTCTGTTGTCCAATCTAACATTGTTTACCATGCATTATGGGATTGTAGGATAGATATAAGCAATTAAAAAACAAGAAGTAGGTGTAGGTGAGGAGGTAAGCAAATTGTGCTGGATTCCAATGACTCAGTATCAATTTAACATGCAAATTGTATGCAGTCATACATATATCCCAGTCTTTTTCACAAGTTGTGCTACAGTGTTACCTGAGCAGCTATGATCCAGGGTTCTTTGATAAAGCTACTTCCAGCTGGAGAATTGAGAAAGTACAAACTGAACTTGAAACACAGTGTATCAGGAAATACGAAAGTACTCAACTAAGAGAGCCATCATGTCAAAAGTTCATAAACACCTGTAGGAAGGGGCACCTGTTGTAGCCAGGCATGATCAAAATGGCATAACAGAAATAGATTATCATACCCAGAATTCAATACAATTTGAATCAACTCAATGAGAGACAACAGACAGAGTTAAAACAGGTCTGCATCTATGTGTGCCTATGAGTGTGTGAATGTGTTAGTGTGTGTGTGTGTGTGTGTGTGTGTGTGTGTGTGTGTGTGTGTGTGCATGTTAAAAGAACCAGGAAGTAAATGTTCAAAGAACAATTGAATGGAAAAGCCAGTATCAGAAGAACAAGGAAATAAATGTTCAAAGAACAAATGGAATGAAAAAACCAGTATCAGAAGAACAAGGAAATAAATGTTCAAAGAATGATAGAATGGAAAAGCCAGTATCTTCCTATAATAATTACTCTGGCAAGCATCATGAATAAATGCAAAATAACTCGTTGGGGGAGCAGCATTGGGGGAAAACATATTAACTTGAGAACTGAACTTGTGAAAAGTAAAAATAATAATAATAATAATAATAATAATAATAATAATAATAATAATAATAATAAACTCTTGAAGGCATGGTTACCAGAAAAGCCAGAAGCAGACAGAGGCCTTTATAACTGTCTTGAGCCAGATAGTAGTAAAACTCTATTGTTGCTGAAAGTCAGCCAATCAAAAGTAGATTACATCTAACTACACATCATCCAATCAAAAACAGACTCATTTCTCAATAAGCTAATCAACTCAACCCTCCTTTCATTTGAACATGTTTCTGCTTCTATCATGGCAACATACTCATTACTGAAAAATCCATCTAACTTCATATTTAAGTTTCATCTGCCCAAAGAATCTCCAACTGATCTGTTATTCTTTATAATAGCCTCAGCTTTGTTTTTTTTTCTTTTTTATTACCAATAATGAGTGGACTACAATACCTACTACATACTGAATTAAACCACTTTTGACCCATGTTTTTACAGTGGTGCAAACCAACCGTCATCATTTAACCAAGTAGTCAAGCTTGGCATTGCCAGTACTGATTGCAACAGTCTGACAGGGTGTACTCTGATATGACACAGAGGTATATAGACAAAGACACCCATTCTCTGTCTTGTCAGAAATATTTAACCCACACAGAATCACAGGAAAACAATCAGATGAATCAATCAAGCAGATTATGGCACTGGGCTGCTGTCCTTAAAACTATACATGATATAATTTTATAAAGAACCAAGATAGATAGTGAAATATTATGGATTAAAGGATATTAAAAGAATTAACAACCAAATGCAAGTTATAGGTCCTGACTGGCTCTTGTGACATGGAGGCAAGAAGCCAATTAAAGAATTTTGAGCACAGAATTATGATGGTGTTACTGAACTGATGTTAAAGACAAAACCTAGGAGCTTCAAAAAGTGTCTAAGTATGTCTCCCAAAGGCCACATTCCCAGCCATGTGAACTTTTTTGGATGTAGTAGGCAGGTGAAGTTGTAAATGGGAGAAGCTTCCTTTATTCTTTGGAAGCACGTGAGCTGTTTTGGAGAGAAGCATAGGATGTGTGTAACTGACTACCACTGGTTGGTGTGCCCAAAAGGAACATCTATGTGTCTAAGAAGCAGTAGGAATGGCTAAAGGCTTTTGAGTAGTAGTAAGTTATGCCAGAACAGGGTCTTGCAACCTTACTGTGAGTTCCAAGTGCTTTTACTTTGAACATTATATTCATATACTGCATTAAGACTACCCAGATATTTTCCCTCTGCCCCATTTTTCTCACTAACAACCAAAATAAATCTATCATATTGTATGTTGGTAAGGTAGTTGAAACTATGATTGGCAAGAGGATTAATCCAAATAAACAAAATCCATGGTTTTTAGTTGAAAACAATTTCCATATGCATACATTTATACACATATGCATATTTTTCCACAGGCAAATGTTTTATAGCTAAGAACTTGCTGGATGAGAATCCTTTTGTAATCTAAAGTCTTGGAATCTTTATCACAAAACATTTAACTTCTCTTTCAATAAAACAAGCAATGAAGGGAAAAAGTGAAATTTGTATCAAAGGATTCAGATGAATCCTCAAAATGCTCAGAGTATTTTTGGACACAAAGGACTCTTCCTTTGCCATCTACACGGACACTAGATGTCTCCCGCTGAGCAATCTCCAGAGGGAGGACTAGCCTTTAACTGACAGAAAAGAATGTGCACATATGGGATAAAATGCAGCTGGTTACCAAGTCCCAGGGGGAGCTGTGAGCTGCCACAGAGAATGACAGGGAGAAGGGCAGACAAGAGAGTGGGTGCTACAGATGAACATGCAGAAGCAGAGCCACCTTCCACCTGCAGAAGAGAGTGGGGCAGTTGGGGAAACAAGGCCCAAGTAAAGGTAACCTGATCCTGGTAGGAGATGAAGCTGCAAAGAACAATGCTTTAGAGAGAAAGGTATTGTGGGTAACAGCTGTCAAGAAGGCTGGAAACCTCAGGCACAGACAACAAATCTTGCCTATCTCTGGGGCAGAACCTAAACAATGACCCTTGACACAATGAAGAGAAGGAGGAAGGAAAATCTATACATTTACGGGATATGAATACACACAGTTGAGGGAATTCAGCAAAGGAGGAGGGCTGTGGGCATTAATGTCGGTGCTTACAGATTTACCAGAAGACAAAGGAATTCTGAGCAAACCCATCTCAAATGAACTAATCATATACAACAGACAATGAATGGCCACTTCCGTAGCCCTGCAAAGGAAACAAGCTAGACAGGAGAGGCTGAGGTTTAGTTAGCAAAATGCTTAGGAAGAAGGGAAAACTTTAAGGAACACAAAACTTACAGCTGAGTCGTCTACAGGTCTCATAACTGCCACAGATTTAAACAAATGGAGCTAGTACTAAGCCTATCGTGCACCAGAAACAAGTTACACATTTTGCATGTATTAGATCACATGATGTTCTAACAAGCCCCTGAGGCTGATACCCCCACCGTAAGTACAAGGTAATTGAAGGAAAGTCATTACACAGCTCCTAGAGCTTACTCCTCCTGGCCAAGAGATAAACAGGGATTCACATCTAGGAACCAGGCATGAGGTTTACACCCTTGAACCTTAGACCCTGCTTTCAGAAGCCAAAGGCACCTTGACCCTTAGGTACTAAGGCTGGTGTTGTGGGTAGACTAGGGAGGATGGCTCTTGGGAACTAAATACAAAAACACGCTGAGGTTCACTTTTTTTTTTAGTGAAAATTAGAGCAAATTAGTAGGGGAATAGGACAAAGCTAACACATACAAAAGAGATTAGAGAGGCACACCAGGGGTCAGCACACACAGGGAGAAGTCATCCATAAACATATTGTTCTCTGTACCCTACTACAGGGTGCTAACAGCTTGGACTCATGTGACTTCACTTTTGATAGAAATGAAAAGTAAGAAAATCCTAAATTATTTATTCATTTCCTCATAAGACTGCATCATAGTCACATGAATAATACTTTAGGATAACCACATATTTCCAAAACAAACTAAAGAGCCAAGAATGGTACTGTGTACTTCTCAGACCAATACATGATGGGAGACAACTGCTTTTTTCCTCTGGCCTTTAAATGCATTCAATTGATTGTGATACTCTTGTGACCTGATGGTCTCATACAGATACCACAGCTGCAAAAGGAAAAGTCCTCAGAGATCCCCTAAAAGGATCTCTGGGACCCTGGAGATTCTAGGGTCATTGGTTTAAAGCATTGATTCAAGTCAGACCACTTGGGTTTGAAACCTGTCTCTGCCAGTCAGTAACTGTTTGATCTAGAGTAATTACACTGAAAAGACCACATTCCATCTACACAATGAAGCTACCAAAGATAACTACTTCATGAAGTTGCCAATGAATACCAAAATAATAATTGCCTAGCTGAGGACACAGTTCAGTGGCAGAGCATTTGCTGAGCTTGCATGGGGCTCTGAAGTTCAAATTTTGACACCATAAAGCAAGAAAACCAAGTAACATTTGTCACATTCTAAAAGTTTCAAGTTATGTTATATGAGAATTTTAAAGAAGTCAAAAAAAAAAAAGGTTTACTCTTCATACTGAATTCTATGTTCTCATAGCTGAGTCAACGCTAAGGATCAGTGAGGGAGGAATGGACCACTGCATCCACAGTGAACTGAGGATTCAATTTAGATGTACACTTCAATTGCCTTTGATTTCAGAAAAGAATGGGGAAAATCACTGGAGTCTCCACACTACAGAGGATGAGTAGCAGATCTTGTTTTCAAAACCCTTTCATGTTCAAAGTCACATCAGACAGGAAATTCTTTAATGCGATGCAATTTTGTTGAGTTTGGTTACAAAAGCACTCCAGGAGGTCATTAACATGAGCAACTCAAAATTATTTTTAATAACAAAAATTTAGTAAACAGCAAGAATCAAGAGACAATGTCACCTGAAGGTTAGGTTAGATACAGTTTTATTTGAGCAGTTACCTTTATAGATTTCATTTCATAACTGATAAAGGTCATTCAAGGTGGTACTGTGATGTGAACAAGTAACCTAGGTTGTTAAAGCTGTCTTCCTACATCCACCTGTGATCTCCAGTTGTGACTAATGAGTTACTCTTCCCATCAGTCCTGCTATTCCTTTCACACAGCCTTGGGTTTTTATTCAGCCCCATAAAGCATGCATGTGCCTATCTCCCAGGAGCATCAGAACTATAGCAGATAGACTGTTTCTGAATCTAGTCTACATCTTCCTCCCTGAGATCACAGAAAAAAATGATTTACTGGCACGTCTGTGGCTTCTGAGTTCTTCATCAAAACCAAAGAACAGTCCTTAGAAACCAAGGAAGGTCAGGCTAGCTAGGAACTGCTTATTTTTTCCAAGAAATTGCAACACTGAAAAATTCATTGTGTGGTAATTACTAGTTATTAGCCACTTTCTATAGTGGTATAGCATCATAGTATGTAGAGCCTCTTTGGTCACTTCATTCCTCTTATATTTCAGTATCTTTTTTTATGCAAGGAATATGTAAATCTGGAAAGTCATAATTATAAAGTATGACTTAGAAGTTCAGCAGAGTATTATTATTTTCAGATTGCAAAACTATGGCCATCTCTCCTAATATCCTGTGTCTGCCTTTATGCTGTACCATGGCCTCTTCATTTGTAACCTGGGGAATAGTATCCTCTCCCACCTTCAAAGGGCTGCTGAAAAGATAAAGTGAATTTTTAAAACATGCCTACAAAGTACTATGAACCTGTTGGTGAACATAAGCTAGTTAAAAGTAAAGAAAAAAGAACAATCATTAAAAAAACACAAGAAAATATACATAAATATTTCACTATTTTACTGATCTCAGGATAGAAAGACTTTGTAGGCACAAAAAAAAAAAAACATAAAACTCATATAAGGAGAAGGTTGCTGAGCTTATTATAAAATGTCTATCTCTCAATAATGGCATAAGCAAAAACAGGAAGATGGGGCCACTCCAGAAACAAAACATGGCAGAAAAACTAGCCAAGGACCATAAAAGAGATGCATCAGCCAGGCAGTGATGGCGCATGCCTTTGATCCCAGCACTCATGAGGCAGAGCCAGGCTAATCTATGTGAGTTCGAAGTCAGTCTGGCCTACAAAGAAAGCTACACAGAAAAACCCTGTCTCAAAAAATCAAAAAAAAGGGGGGGGGTTGGGTGGGGGAATACATCAAAATTTTTTATCTCACTAGCAATAAGATTATATATATGAAAATACTGAGCTATGTAACATCTTGCCAAGATTAGGATAAATCCAAGAAATGAATTCCTAAGTTGTATGAGTGTATGATGAGATATACACCTTCATGCATTACCAGGATAAAGTTAATATATACATAATTACCAATGTAAAAACTCGTATCATTTGAGCAAGCAATTGATTCCTATTTTTAAAAATGATCAGAAATGTAGCAATAGTAAAACATTCATTCCATGTAGCTTGAAAAAGTCCTAAGTAAAAAGCTATGACAGATCTATCAGGTACAGCATTACACTATCTCTAAAAATCTCCTTTAAGTACATATTAAAACAGCAAAGTGGGGCTGGAGAGATTACTCATTGGTTAAGATCACTAGCTGCTCTTCCAGAGGATCCAGGTTCAATTCTCAGCATAGTGACTTACAATGGTCTCTAAGTCTATTTCCAGGGATCTGAGTGAAGGGACCAGCTCCCCATTTTGGCAGCCATGACAGTAACCTTGCCTTGGTCACTTAGAGGTCAGACGCCTGCCTCGTGACAAGGAACCAATTAGAAGTTAACTGGTGGCGCTATGCTTTACAACCTTGGGTGTACTTTACAGACAAGCACACAGCAATGACACACAGAGCATCCACCCTGGGAGGGCCTATGGGCCATAACAACCAGTTGACCAATCAACACAGGGCAAGCCCTCCAAGCCTGGAGGCACACCAATCGTGAGCCTGTCGTACCCCTAAACACTCCCCTTATGCTGCCCTACAAGATCTCTCGGGAGGCCCTAGGAGTTGTCTTTTGCAAGCCATGGCAGGTGGGTGAAAGACCCAAGCTAACATGGGGTTAGCTCGTTAAAAAAAAAAAAAACCAATAAAGCCTCAGGCATTTTGCAGCAAGCTCTCGAATCCGCCTGGTGATTGGGCTGACCTGACGGTGGTCATGGCCTGGGACCCCAGATACCTGAGTTTTCCAGGGGTCTAACACTGAGAACTGCTTCTGGCCTGCACAGGCACCAGAAACAGACATGATGCACATATATATATATATATATATATATATATATATATGTATATGTATATGTATATGTATATGTATATGTATATGTATATGTATATGTATATGTATATGTATATGTATATATATGCAAAACATCCATGTTCATAAAATTAATTAATTAACCAATAGACTACATTAACAATGAGGTGAGTTAAAATAAGGTTATGTCTCTTTTCAGAGAAACACATAAGAAGATAAAACTATTAAAAAAATGAAATTTCTTTAGAGGTAATTTCCAGTTAATGATATTATAATTTTTTATTTTGTGTGATTACTATAGTTTTATAATGAGAAAAGATGCAACCCTAAAAATTGATACATTTTATATAAACTTGCTTTTATAAAGACATAATTTAAATGAAACATTAATCCAGTCAAGTGATTCATTATGTAGCTACTAGATTAGATTAAGAATGCTGTGTGGAGTCAGGTAGACAGCTTGGTGAGTATAAAAGCACTGGCCACTAAAGCCCAATAACCTAGAACCCATTGATGGTGGAAAGAGGAGAAAAATCTGGAAGCTCATAGACCAGCCATCCTTTAACACACAGCATAACAAGAGACTCTGCCTCGAAATACCAAGGTAGAAGCCAGGACTGGCTCTCCAAAGTTACCCTGTGACCTCCACATGTGCATGCTCATACTCACATACATCTCATATATACAGACACACACACAACAAAAGAATACCCAGTGGTCTCAGTAAACTTTCTATTGCTGTGATAAAACACCATGACCAAAGCATTTTATAAAAGAAAGTGTTTAATCATTTTATGGTTTCAGAGGGTTGGAGTCCATGATGGTGGCGATAAGGAGTAACTGGAATCTCATATCTTTATTTACAATTACAAGGCAAAAAGAGAGAAGGGGGGGCAGGGCATTACAGCAATTTTTAGAACTCTCAAAGCCCACCCCCAGTGATAAACCTCATCCAAACACCTTATCTTCTAATCCTTCCCAAATAGCTGGCCAGCTGGGTGCCAAGCATTTAAATATGTGAGCCTGGGTTGGAGAGATGGCTCAGCTGTGAAAGGTTAGGCTCACTAGCAAGTACATGAGCCTCTGGGGGCCATTCTCACTCAAACCACCACACCAGTGATTTGAATAAACATAATTTCTTCTCTCCTTAACATCTCAGAACTAATCAGTAGTGCTTGCTGACTGTTACATCAAAAGGCTAAGGTATAGAACAAAAGGATAAAATAAATAAGAGTAGTTTTGTGTGAACCCAATGAAAGAGAAATATACAGTTCAGAGAGCCAGTGCTCCCCAGCTCAATCTCTTCTGCAACTATAGGCCCAGTGCTCAGAACAGAGAGAGAGAGACCTACTGCTTCTCAGGTAATTTTTAGTGTGGTGTGGCACTGAGGACGCTATTGAGATGCCTAGTTTAAAAAAAACCCATTACAATTAGATAGGATAACCAGTGATCCACACTACTTTCACACACATGGTACTTGACAGGAACCAACCAGCATTTTAAGATAGGCATTTGAGCCGGGCGTTGGTGGCGCACGCCTTTAATCCCAGCACTCAGGAGGTAGAGGCAGGCAGATCTCTTTGAGTTCGAGGCCAGCCTGGTCTCCAGAGCAAGTGCCTGGATAGGCTCCAAAGTTATGCAGAGAAACCCTGTCTCGAAAAACCAAAAAACCAAAAAACAAAACAAAAGAAGATAGGCATTTGAGTGCTTCCTCCAAGAGCTACAACAGACTATTATGAGATGGAACAGACTTTACCATGTCCCCCACCCCTAGGCCCCAGGAACACTACTCTTTAACATTTCATATCCCCTTATGATAGATCGCACCAACAAATGTCCCATCTCACCTGGTATTCAATCCCAAATTCATAAAACAAAGCTTCCCAAAGCTGTAGCAGGAATAAATAAAAGGACCCAGAGACTGATATTTGGGTTCAAACTTCAATCTGAATATCAGAAAAGCAAAGCAGCCGGCCACTAGCTTCTTACCTCTACCCTAGGCTGAAAGGGTTGATCCTGTCTCCATGAGCTCTCACCAAGCCTCAGTCTGTAACCTCTTCTCAGCCTGGCTGGAGACTGAAGGCCTCCTAGTGACTACTTGCCACCTGTCTTTTATACCCCTTTAGTGCTTGGCTTAAAGGTGTGAACTATAATTCTCTTTTAGACTGACTCAATCTTGTGTATATTTGGGTGGCCCTGGACTCACAGAGATCCATCTATCTCTTAATCCTGAGTCCTAGGATTAAAGGTGAGTACCACCATCTCCTAGCTCTGACTGCTGGAATTAAAGGTGTGTGACAGGCTTCTACGGCTTGTGACTGACTCTGCTTTCTGAATCCTCAGGCAAGCTTTAATAAATCATAAACAGTATATTACCACACAAAGCAACTTGCCTGTCTTTGCAGAGGGCTTTGGAAGCCTACATTTTGTAGTTTAGGCACCATCAATCCAGGGAATGAGATGCCAGCTTCCTTTTCTAGAGCAGCCTCCTTCCATGCATGGTTTTAGTGTACAATGGGTGTAGTTATTCCAGAAGGCAGAGGAGGAGCAAATGTCAGCAACCCCACTGCAGCCATTGATCTTTGCCCTCACCAATTCTTCCCTTGCACAGTTTAGAAGCATGGAGTGCTATTCAGAGACGTGTGTCTGGTTTTGCTGTTATTCCTCATGTAATTGGGAATATGTGTCCCCAACTGTTGTCACCCCTCTTGCTTAGGTTCTAGCTGCCTCTTTCACTGTATAGGAAGTCTTCTTCAATGTCTGTCACACCCTGAACTTCCATTAATTCCATGACTGACAATATGGCTCCACACAAAAGCTCTGGGAGCCATTTGCTCCCAAATAGAACAGAAAATACCAACTGGTTCCCTAGATTCTGCATACACACAGTCGGTGAAGATTTTAATGTAATTCCTGCTGATTTATTTTTATCCTGACACATCTTATTTAACAACTATTAAAGCAATCATCTCTGGTGAAAAGGAGATATCATGGTTGACTTTTAAAGTATTAGCATTCAACAGATAAATCTTAGTTCCCACAAAACTCTTGAACTAGAAATAAATCCTGAAGATGAAATGATGTCTTAATAACTCCAGCCATTTCAAAACCTTCAAAGAAAAGGGAAAAATTAGAAAACCCCATGAACCTAGCTCTCCCAGACTAATTTCACCTCCCAAAAAACTAGGCAGCAACTGTGCCTGGTTACATGCAGCTTACAATGAACAATTTCTGAAAGTCATCAAATTAGTTATATTCCACAACCAACCATCATGGCAATTCAGATAAATATTAAAGCCATCAACAGAAAAATGACTGACAAGTAGAACTGGCAAGCACACTTATTTATTTATTTATTTATTTATTTATTTATTTATTTTATGACAACTCTAGGAAGTAGGACTCCTGAGAAAGGTTCAATACTTTTTGGGACACCAAGGTCAGCATGGGGTGGAGCAAATAATGAATGATAATAAAGAGTCCTGAATTAAATCATGATTTCCATGTGCTGGGGGTCACTACTGGTCTGAGTCTCAGCTTTTCCAGTTAAACCGCTCACTGATCACGAAGCGTAAGAAAAAACATTGACCTCAAAACAGTACTGTGACCACAAAATGTTATCTTATTTCATCCACTTACAATATTGTTGTAGTTAAGACAGTAATGAGTTGTGCTTACTAGACACAGCCAATCCTACTGCACCAAGAAAAGGCTGGAAAGTGGAATAGTGCCTCCCTAAGCTCCTGCACACAGCAGGGTCTCCCTAAAGTGTGAGGAATATGGCCATTGGAAGCAGAGGAAAAGTTTATTGTCTTCACCCACCAGTAAGTCAGGATTCTCTGGCAGCCCCCTCCATCAATCCTCACATTCCAAAATATTGGAATATTTTGAGATTGCCTATATGTGCTGCTTGCTGCCTCCTGTGGACTCTTTAGATCTGCCCACATTGCAGAAATAGCTAGGTGGCTACCTGGTGCTACAGAGAGTTTCCAGGAACTACAGCTGATGGTGCTGTGGTCACTACAATTGTTACACACAGAGATAATTCCCCTTTCTGAGGCCACACACATCCTGAACACAAGCTGGAGTCCATGAATCCAAACCAAGGGTCCAGAGATAGGCTCAAATCCTGTAGCATAAAATCAGGGAAGTGGCTCACTTCACATATTTAAAAAGCAATTCAGGTACCTAATGCCGCACAGAGTCCTTAGGCAACAGCCCTTGTAGGATTGTGCCCAGAGCTATTTGTGCAAATTTATTGTTATTTTTTCAGTCAATTAGCTTGAGGAAGGAAATGTGAGCTAAGTAAATAAATTAGATCATTAATTTGCAATAAATATAAATTAGTTATGCTAATTATACCAGTTGAACACATATACAAATTATGCATATATAATAAATAACAAATAAGAAACATACCAAGGCTCAATTCGAAGAAAGCCATCTGACATTGTTTTAGAAAAACCATGTATATTCCCTCAGTAGACTCTAACAGTTTTGATATGTGTATGAAAATATAAGATAAACATTAACTGCCTACTGGTGTTCTAGTAAATCTATTTTCATGCCAAATGGAAATTTGAATATATTTTAAATTATTTGAGTTAATTATGTGACATTCCTTATGAATAGTGATGTATTATTCCACTCATTACTCCTAATTATGCTCCTTACAAGTGCGGGGCTGGCAACACCACGACCAGGCTTTTCCTGTCTTTATAATATGATGACTTGCATGGAAAGCAGGTCACAGATATGCCTAGAATATAATGAACAGAGTTCAGCAGCTGTGAACCATGACAGTTCAAAGCTACCTGAGAAAGTTAAACATGGAAATAAATAGAAATGGGATCAGATTTCACATCACAGGATACCCATGTGAGAAGTCAACATGACGAATATTCAAAGTGCAATATTGAAAGATATAATTATCAATGAATCCTTGGCTTGATCAGGACAGAGAACATTCCTAATGCCCCTTTCCTTCTCTTTCTCTCTTGGAATTGTATATAGAGTGGCTGAGTGGCTGCTTGTAAAGGTATTGCTTTCTGCTTGGGAAAAGACAAAGAGGATTCACAGCCTTGATGCAGGCTGAGAAATGTACCACTAAAAGGCCTGTTTATTGAAACGCCAGTTCAAGTTCAATCTTTCTCCTCCAATGTGTAACCAGGCCAGGCCAGCGCCCCCCCCCCCCCCCGTCTCTTGCAGAGGGGCTGCTACAACATAAATCCTGACATGAAGAAGTCACAGCAAGGAAGAAAAATAAAACTAAATTATTATCAAGCAATAGGGACCCAGTGAGACCCACTGCTGGCATCTGCACATGTAACTCACTGGGAAGCAGGCAGTAAGGGGACACAAGAGTCAAGATGCATAGTTACGTGCAAAGGAAGCCACATCTGTGGGGCCCAGGGATCACAATGTGCTTGCTTCAGGCAATCTGTCTATGGGACACATACTTACCCATTTTACTTCAGACCTTCCTTGTACACATATACCAAATATGTATTTAATTCCTTCATTGAGGACCAGATGCCCATCTATCATCAGTTATATACTAAAAGAACAAGTGTCAGGTCTAGGAACCAAAAGTAAACTTAAACTTGGAAGATGAGGGCCTGGCAGAAAGGAAGGGCGTCCTTTTTTTTTTTTTTTTTTTTTTTTTTTTTTTTTTTTTGTCACCCTTGACAAATGCTACCTGCTAACCCTAAATGCTACCTCTGAGTTACCCCTGACATTATCAACTCTCTATCACCTCCTGAGCTGACACTGGGATAAAGATGACTTGGTTTCTATGCAGTCATTTCCTTGGATAACACGTAAGAAAAATAACTGTCACAAAAGGTCTGTCTTCAAAAAGAAACTGACAGGATCCTCTGTGGCATATTCTAGACGAAAAACAAACACCAGCGAAATGAGAGAGTGATGAGCATCCAAGATAGCCCCTTGTTCCTGCTTCCCAGTGCCATGTGGGCTGCTATTAGCAGGTGGTTAAACGCTTAACAGCCTGAGAAGAGGGTCATGTTTAGGTAGAACTCTTGTCCGGTTGATTAATGATATGCACACATCTTTGAATGCCATATTCTGCCAACTTAAAAAGATGAGCATAAGTAAACCAAATTTCCCATTGCAGCTAGGGGCACGGACCAGCATACCATCTTTACAGATCTCGGCAGGACTATTTAAGCCAGCTAATATCAGAGCTGAGCAGAGACATGTGCTCATGGCAATTTAAAGATCAAAATTCTATCTTTAGCAATAAGGATATTAAAATAGTACTTGTGCTCATCTTATTTGTACAGGAGGGTTTAAAAAGAAACAGTGCTGAGAAAAGAAAGATCAGCAGATCACTAATAACTGTGGTTTCCTGAACAATTAAAGGAATTCAGAAGATTAAAACCCACTCAGGAAGTGACAGATATTTCTGATTTTTATGGAAAGATTAAAAGGGCATTTTTATCTATAGTATCTATTCTGCAAGAACCACAGTTAAGAGAAGAAGTTATTTTTATTTTTTTTCATTTATTTCAGGAGCAAATGTGGTAATAGTCTGAAACCAGCAAAGTGAACATTTCTCACTGGAAATGGTAAAAGTTAGTCTTAAAAGGCATCTGTCAGGCTTTTCTCTCCTAGCTGCTGGGGCTGTGTCTTGCCACACAGTTCCCATCACAGCAAACTTTTTGTTTGTAATGTGTCAGCAGAAATGGCCTTTATGTTACCTCATCTAATTCTTCACAAATACACTTTGGAAGGCTGTCCCCCATGCATCATCCTAACATTATTTGGTCCTGATAGCATTCTGTGTGTGACGCTCCTGGCCCAGAGAATCTGTTCCTTGTAGTAAATGATTCAATAAACTGTTGACAAATGATTTGTATAATACAGTATGGCTAGTGAGCAAGCTTTGTCTCCATCATCACACAGCACATTCTAAGCCTCCACAAACACTGCTGTTCCTCTTACGCTAGAGTTTCTTGTGCCATGCTGAATAGCAATCCACAGATCAATACACTGTCTGCTGAAAACAACAGGACATAACAAATGAATGATTTTATTTACAATAAAAGCCCCAGTCACCAAATGGATTCCACTCATGTTCAAATTCATTTTTTATGCTCAACTCAAAAGGCGAGGTGGACAAAGCATGACACAAGGGGGGGGGGCAGGAGAAGTACTATCTGTAATGTGCCAATTTATTTAAGTCGTGAACAAGAGCTGAGCTGCATTGAAACATATGAATAAAATGTTCAACAAAATTCTGAAGACAGAATTCATCAAAACGAGTGTGTTCTCTCACCAAGAAAGCTTGAAAAGCATTTTCCTGTACCCAGAAATTAATGGATTAAAGACATTCTGACATTCTGTTTTTTTTTTTTTTTTTTTTTTTTTTTTTTTTGGAGTGTTGCACCACAGAGGCCAGAGTCTATTCAGTTGCCTCTAAGAACCTGGCAAGGAATGGGAGTATTTGCTTTATGCGAGAGGAAAGGAACTGAAGTGATGCTTTTGTGAATGAAGCAGTGCCTTGCTTCAAAAGCACACCTTTGGCCCCTAGTCGGACAGTTCCTTTTCAACTACAAAAGCTATCGAAACTCTAGTTAGAGAGAGATGGGAGATGACTCGGTGAGTAAAGACCTTGTCAGGCAAGCATGAGGACAGATGTGTGAATGCCCATAACCCATACAAAACCATGACATGGCAGCACATGCATGCAATTCAAGTCCAAATCTCCCGTGGTTAGATGGGTAGGGCAGACAGGAGACTCCCAAAAGCTAGTCTGCATACAAAGTAACAAACTACAAGAGACCCCGACTTACATAAGGTGGAAGGCGAGCACTGACACACAAGTTCTCCCTGAGCCCCACGTGTGTGCCCACTCATAGATGCGACAGACACACATTTTCTCTTTGAAGTCAATAAGCAAAATCCTAAGGGAAAGGGGGCTGGTGGGGACAGACAAATATTAGTGAGGACATCAATTCAAGGACAGTACTTAAAGTCAGTTTTAAAAATAAAACCACTATTCAAAGCAATCCACTCCACTATACATGAAGTTGCTATAAAACTGCCCTGAAAACACATGACTGTCAGCTGATGATGTCTATCATTTCATTCACTCTATGTGCTCACCCTCTCACCCCCAGACAAACAACTGAAAACAGAGCTGCAAGGGACAAAACAGGAAGGGGAACTCAGGGCAGTCAACCTGAACACAATCCTAGAAACTGCAATAGTGCAGTGACGTGACTTGGTTCTGAACGTGGCAGTAAAGGCAGCAGGCCCTTATTGCCTTGTCCATTAATTACAACAGCGTATTTGCTCTCAGGGTTCGCAGTTTCCACTTTAATTTCAGTTACTATAGTCTTAGGATGCTAGAAAAATAAGTAAGAGCAAGTCCTCTATCAGAAAGGAATGCTTATGCAGTGCTCCATTCTGAGGCAGCTTGGGATGTGTGGCATGGTGCCGGGAATAGAGCACGAGCTGAGTAAGCAAGGGTTGAATGCGTCAATGGGTGAAGAAGGAATGAAGCGTTTGTGATAATTGATGAGATATCTTTATTAAGAGAGAGGAGTATTTATCATAACACCATAGTTGAAATGAAAAGGCCTGGAAGAGCCTCAAGGGAGAGGGGAGCTGGGCAAGTGTTAAAGGGAAATACACATTTAGCAGATGGCTGGACAGATAGAAACATAGAAGATACTAAATATTTTTAAAAGCTTGCCACACACTTTGGACATCTTCTTCAAAATGGTCTGTAAACAAGGGGAGTGAAAAATGAATGATAGGTCAGAAGTTACCAGGTGGAGAAGCCTAAGAGCAGAGGCTGCAGAAAGCTAGGTGATCCACGCAGCAGGGTTACACTGGGGAAGGCAGGACAGAATGCTGGCCAAGGGCAGATGCCCCTCACCATTGCTTTGATGAAATGTGAGCAGACAGAGCTCACCACAGGTACAATCCCAGTCTCGGGACAGAAGACAGTGGCTTTCTGCAAGCAAGCAACTGCCTACTAAGAGGCTTCTCAAGGCTGTGGACCCCTCCCGCCCCCAGCGCCCCACCTTTAGTCTGCAAAGGAGAATGAAAGGTTACATGGTTATCTAGGACAGCATTGTCTCAAGGAATTACCTACCAGCTCCAAGCAGTTCCCAACACTGGAGATATAAGGCAGCCTCCCACATGTGCCAGTTCCCAATGC
The DNA here is from genome assembly GCF_003668045.3 of Cricetulus griseus. Taxonomy (NCBI): domain Eukaryota; kingdom Metazoa; phylum Chordata; class Mammalia; order Rodentia; family Cricetidae; genus Cricetulus; species Cricetulus griseus. The sequence continues at coordinate 168,610,951 of NW_023276807.1, forward strand.
ATCCTGGCTCTCAAAACCTCTAATAGAAGCAGGATCCTTCTAAAGGCTGTGATGCTCCATGCTCAATTGTTAGAATACTTTCGACATTGTCTCAAAGACATGGTAACTGCTAAGGTTAAACTTATAAAATGGTGAGTCCATGGCACAAATGTCACTATTGCTTATGGTTCACTATGGCCATTTCCTTAAAAGGAGACATCTCCAGGTTTTTGTCATATATTTTCCCAATCTCAGTGTCACACTTTCACAGGTGATTCAACAGACGATGGGGAAAAAAAATCAAGTACTATCAAGTTATGATGAAAATTCACAAAGCAGAGTCCACTCCATTATTAACCATTTGATATACAGTATGTCTACATGACAACAGTGTATGAAAATTCATTCTCCTAGATTCTTATTTTCATCTCTAGTTCTCTTACTCTTATTAAAAGTCAGTTCAAACTAGCACAAAGAAAACAATGTAATTTTTTTGAGTCTTCTGACATCTGACTTTATTTTTCTCTAAAAATTTCCCAATACAAAATGACCACCACATACTTGCAGTAAAATCAAAGGAAGAAACAAAAATGTTTTATTCCAAGAATTTCAGGGTCCATTTGAAGAATGCAACATAAAATTAATCCATAGCTTAACAGCTATTCTGTTTCATAGTCTCTTAGTCACTCTGCCTTGGGCTTTCCCCATTTCAGAAGCAGAGAAAGCTGGTTTCTCAATATTGAGCATTTAGGCTCAACTTTATCTTTAAAATTTTACAAAAAGTTAAATGATAGAAAAAATAATTTTCATCAAACATTATTTAAAAATTGATTGTTCATTGTTTTTATAATTTTGCAAAATTTAATTAGTTAAAATTTGGGCTTAGGATTGAGAGTTTATTATAGAATCACAATTTTATTTTTTAGGTGTTTTTCTTTTTCCTTTCAACCAAGCAAAACTTGCATGACTAGGAAAGCAAGCTGTTCAGGAAGTTCTTAAGAACTTCAAACATTTTCACTGAAAAAATACTCCAAAAATACCCTGAAATATTTATACATTCAGGACTATACTAAGGAATTAACTTCAAAGACAAACCATGGCTCAGTGTGAAAGACATCTATTATCTTCAAATATGAAGGTCCCTTCTTGTTGCCCCCTGCATAAATAGAATAAGGAGAAAGAGAAAAGCATTGTGGAAACTATAAAATCCACATGTACACAGCCAAAAGGAATATGTTCAACACGAAAAAAAGTCACCTCCTCTGAGTGTCCCCTCCATCCCCATCTCCACTGAAGAGGAGAATGAAGCTCCCACTGAACTTTCCTAGTAGAGGGAAAGTTCTTCCAACAAAATAAAAATAACTCAACCAGCACTCACAGTGGAGAATGGTCTAGAAACCAGTGTTTTTCCCAAGAGAAAATGACATTTCAAATTCCATCACAGATCAAAACATTCATAACATGTTAGATTGTGTTTCCTAGTAATGTCAGAAGACCCATAATGTCTCACCAATGTGACTGCCCAAACATGAGCTGAACAAGGACAACACCAATAGACATGATAAAATGGATGGAGAAAGCCCATGAAGCCTCAACCCTACACAAAGAACTATAAGCAATTAAGGAATGCTGAGAGTAGAAGAACAGTCTTCCTCAGGGAAGACACAACAATTGGTTATACAATATCAAATCATTAGCCCTGAATTATATATACGAGAAATATTATATAGACTGAGCAGGTTATATTTGAAGAATATATTTGTATATACATGAATATACATGTACATATATGTATAGATGTATGTAACAACAATTTATGAAAAATGAGTCCATTGATTTGAAAGAGAAGAGGTATATGGGAGGGCTTGGAGGGTCCGAAGGAGGGAATGATGTAATTATGTTACACTATCAAAAATATAATAAAGTAAAATAAATGAATAAATTAAATAATCTCCATTAAGCAAAGAAACAGCCCATCTTTAATTCTCCTGTAATCCCTTAATTCCACCTCATAGAGTCACCATCTACCTTCTAACCCTCCAATAAAATTCACAATGAATAAAAGGAATTCAAAGTGCCTATGATATTCATTGGGCCAATTTTAGAAACACCTATTTATTTACACAGCTATAGTAGTAAAAAGGTCAACCAAAAATTCCCCTCCAAAGCTACAGTTGCTAAGCAACCTTCCTCAGAAGTTCTGCAACATTGCTCAAGCATATTACGGGTGCCACCAACTGGATTCAAAATAAATATGAATAACATCTTACCTGGTTACTCCAACTGGATGGGAAGGACATACCTTTCGTGGACAGACACTAAAGGTTGATTCTATATTAATTTGGTTGGTTGGGTTCAGATGCTTCTTTTACAAGAAAGGATACGGCCAGGTACAACAGGTTTCCTATTCACCAGGGCGAAGGACAGTTCGGTTTTGAGAAAAACCACAGAGGGCTTGATGAGATGCTGGCCAAATCTAAATGACATGGTCTCACGGTGAATCTGAAAGAGAAAATAATATAAGAAATGAGCATTCAAAGAGAAAGCAACTTGGTTCATGGACCACTTTAAAGCAGGCAAGTTCCATTATTAAAAATTCTTGGATGCAAAGAGGATGCCATTTAAACTGGTCCTATTCATCTCCCCACAGGTGAACTCCAAGTAAGTTCTCCTAGAACACTCCTATCTCCCTACAATGCTGCCTTGATTCCAGTCAAGGTTGCCAAATAGAAGCTGGAAAACGGATGACAAAGCAGCCTTCCATGCCTAAATTCGCTGGCCCTTCAGGTTGTCCCTTCAGATTCACAGGTCCCATTTGTGCCCACATCATCTCTGCTAATGTGGAAATATCCATTGTAAAGTACTGAGCATAAACATAATTCTTAAAAGCTTCTTTCAAATGCTTTTCTCTTTGTTTGTACAACAGCAATTTAGCACAAGTACAAACACTGTCTGACCTCGCCTACAATTACAAAACACACGTTCCCTGAGAACTATTACAATTCAATTGCCAAAAATTACAAAGAAAAGGAAGGAATGAACAAAACAGAGTTTCAGATAGATTAGCTCCTGGCTGACCCAGAGACAGAGCAGGTAATGAATGTTAATTTTTCCATGTTCTGCTTCTGGGGGAGGCCCCATGACAGTGCTAGAATTTGACATAAAATGTTGAGCACTTGGTGCTGATGTTTTGGAAGGTTCTTAGAAATTTAGAGGAAGGTGGTGATATGTGTGTGTGGTGGTGGGGGGTACACTTGCCTTCTGTGGCTCTCTCTTTCCCGTTGCTGTCCAACCACCATGATTTTCTGTAAATTAGTACTCTGAAACCTTGAACCAAAATAAATCCCTCCTACTCTAAGTTTTTTCTAAAAATCTTTTGTCACAGTAAGGTGAAAGAGAATGAAATGAAACTGAGCACTTGGCAGCCAGCATGGACCAAACCCACCCATGGCCCAAGAATGATAAACTAGGTGATCCCTACACATGAGTGACTCCTCAGTGACTCTGGCCTTTATATTTTTGGTAAGTTAGGAGCAGTTCACTAATCAACAGATGGTCAGAGACCAACCTGTAAGCAAAACAGAGATGAAAGATGAATGAAGAATCAGAAAAATAAATAGCTGTTTTAAAGTAGACCAGTAACAGCATGATGATTTGATGAGTCAAATGTTTAAAGTGAGAAAGTCCTCTACTGTAGTGATCTGAACTTGACACACTCTGCGCTCAGGACTCAGGGGGGGAGACTCACATCAAGGATAGAGATACTGGTTTGTAAAATATTTAAACCATCACATAAGAATTAAGGCTTTCAAACATTGTCCAGCCAAGTGGTTTTTCAGGCATGCTCTCTGGCAAGCTATCAAGAATATGAATTCATATTTCCTATAGCTCCAGTCATATTATCTTAAATTTTCCATGGCTGATATTTCACCATGTTCTAAAGGTAGGCTCTCCTTACTGTCAAATCCAGGTCTTGGGAATTTACCCAAGGATCCATAGTCCCCTAGCACACTTCTGCTTGGAGTAGACATGAGGCACAAGGTGAGATAATCAAAGACAATCAATTCTGTCATTATTATTGTTATTATTGGTTTTTCAAGACAGGTTTCTCTGTATTGTTTCGGAGCCTGTCCTGGAACTTCTTCTGTAGACCAGGCTGGCCTTGAACTCACAGAGATCTGCCTGCATCAAAGACAAATCCCTCCCCCACTTATCAGAGCTCATGCCAGAAAAGGACTTTTTTTTTTTTTTTTTTCGAGACAGGCTTTCTCTGTGTAGCTTTGGAGCCTATCCTGGCACTGGCTCTGGAGACCAGGCTGGCCTTGAACTCACAGAGATCCACCTGCCTCTGCCTCCCGAGTGTTGGGATTAAAGGCATGTGCCAACACCAGGTGGAAAGGTCCTTTCTTAAAGCTGAACCGTCAGTCTGTTGGAGTAAGACCTCAGCAAACACAGCTGGACACAAGTCCACGCCAAACACATTTTCTGAGCAACTGCTTAACAATGCTACAGAGAACGACATCCCTGACATCTGTTTCCATTTAAGGGTAACTGGACAAACCTGACTCAAGCATGGCTCTTATCCCAAGTCCCTGATTGGTACTCCTTTGGTCTTACTTGTTCTTCTTCCTTTTTTTTTTTCTTTCATCCTCTATGCTCCAAACCATCCTATTTCTTCATAACTCAGGGATTTGCTGTAGCATGATTAATATTGTGTTTATCTTCTTTATAGATTTGTATACATGTCTTCCATATGTCAAAAAATATGGAGGGCTCTCAAAACATTTAATTTCAATTTTATATGAGTTATTTGTTTTAAATATCATCTAGTTCTTACTTTTGTTTTATCTACTCGGTGTTGCTAAAAATAGCTCCTGGCTGCTTCTTTCCTCTCACAGCAATCCACTGTATCTTCTGTGTACCATTCGCTCCTACTCAAGAGTTAGCATAGCTGTAGTATTTTATCACAAACACTGTGATGTCTATCCTAATGCATATCATATAGACTTAGAACAAGGTTTTAGGTTATACCCTAACATAGCTTTTCTAAGACATATGTATCAGTTTGCACTCCCAAGAGCATTATACAAAGATTTTCCTCTGTCCTTGTCAGTACTTGACACTATCTGCTTTCATGACTGATAGGTAAAATGGTATCTCAAGTACAGGTCACCCACTAGCTTTCCCTGGTGCCTACACAAGCAATCACACTCTCATGCCTAAATGAGGCCTGAAAAATGACTCCACCAGTTAACAGTGGGACCACAATGGATGAAGGAAATGGCACAAGGCCTAACCCTAGATGAAGAGCTATAGGCAAATAACTGCTGAGAAAGAGAGACTCAGTGTTCTCAGGAATAATCCCAGTAATAGGTTACATAAGCCCAAGTGGTCAGCCCTAAAAGAGCAGCACAAAATGGACTCATCAAACTGTATTTACATGAACACCCCCCACCCGTGTGTGTGTGTGTGTGTGTGTGTGTGTGTGTGTGTGTGTGGTGTGTGTGTGTGTGTGTGTGTGTGTGTGTGTGTATGTGTATGTGTGTGTGAGAGAGAGAGAGAGAGAGAGAGAGAGAGAGAGAGAGAGAGATTAGGAGGTGACAAAGGAGAAGCTGAAGTGGGAAGGAGAGAGGAATAGAAATCACACAAATACAGTACTTATCTTTAAAATTCTAAAAGTAATTCATTAAAAATGGTATCTCCTCCTTTTAACTCACTTGCTGTTGTGGTGTCATGTATACTTTGCCTTCCACAAATCGATGATTTATATACTTTATCCTCCTTTTTACAAGTCACCTCCCTTCTATGTCCTGGTTTTCCAGGGTTCACACAATGGTCTGAGTATTTAGCAGGATAATTATACTTGTTACCCTAAGGAACAAAATCTGTTCATTTTGTCATAATTAAAATCATTAATTTTTTGATATTTTTCTAAGATTCTTATTTATCTTTCTCCATCACAAGGTCTCAAATGTGTAGTTCAGCATCTTCCTCTATTAACTGTATATCTTCATTTTTAACACTTAGGTGTACGTTCTATGTAAAGCTTTGTTCAAATTGTGAAGTATGGGGAGCTGAAGAGATGGGTAACTGGTTAAGAGCACTGGCTGCTCTTCCAGAGGAACTGGGTTCAATTCCCAGCCCTGATATGGCAGCTCACAACTGTATGTAACTCCAGAATACAACACCCTTGCACAGACATACATGCAGGCAAAACATCAATGCACATAAAATAAAAAATAAATATTAAAAAAACCACAAAGTATCAAATAGCTTCATTTTTCTTCTTTAAAGAGCCAATATTCTTATACCAATTCCTGAGAACATGCCCATATAGACATAACAATGAGTTTGGACTCTATCAGAGCCTACAACTGATACTATAGAATAGGGGTGGCTAAATTATTTTCTATAAGGAACAGTTGCAAGGGGCTACACAATCTCCTAACTACTCACCTCTGGCATGCAGCATGCATGAGGACACAGCTGTGTCTGGGTTCTAATCAAACTTTACTTATAGCAAACTCACAGCCTGGACTTATCACACTATCTGTAGTTTGTCAAGTCGATGTATAGCACTACCCCTTCAAAAATTGCCTTGATTGAAGTTGACTGGATTGCATTTAAATTTTGATGGAGGGGAGATGGCACACTTCACAATATTCAATGAAGCCATCTCTGGACAGTGCTTTTGTGTTGATTAATACCATAATAAAACTCTGGTGATAGGTTTTAATTTCCACTTTATGTTTTATGCATTCCTATTCCATCAGAGCCTTTGGGCTTTACCAATGTTATAAGTGGTAACTTATTATTGCCATAGGTGTTGGTAACTATGGATTTTTGTATGTTTGTGCAGCAATCAGGCTATGTTCCCCCATCGCTGCTAATGGTCTCCATAGAGTTTCTCTGGTTTTCCATATAAAATTTTACTTAGAAATAATGCAATTGTTATCATTTTAATTAATCTATTTTTCTCTTGTGAGATCTCTGGCAATGTGTTCAAAAGCAAAAGCAACAATGTTATCCTTCTCTTATTCTAAAATTACAATGAATGAGTGTAAACTTTTTTCTATTAAAAAAAACATTTACTGTAAGTTTCAGTTAAAAGAAAAAAGGAAGGAAGGAAGGAAGGAAGGAAGGAAGGAAGGAAGGAAGGAAGGGAGAAAGAAAGAAACTTACATACAGAAATGGAAGGGAAAAAAATCTAAGTTTCCCTAGAAAACATGAAGTACTCTAAGGGATAAATGCATGAACCCCAGGAATGGGAAGGGGCAGGAACTCCTAAGCTAATTGGAAGCATAAGGGTAGGGGTGAGGGAGCTGCCAGAATGAGAGCAGGAGAAGAGGAGAGGAGGAAATGGAGGAGCAGAAATATTGAGTTGGGGGAAGAATAGAGGAGAGCAGGATGAGAGAGACCATATTAGAGGGAGCCATTATAAGTCTGAGGTGATGACTACTTTTTATGCCATCCTAGAGCCCTCATCCAGTGGCTGATGGAAGCAGAGGCAGACATCCACAGATATACACTGAACTGAACTCTGGTATCTAGTTGCAGAGGGGGAGGAATGAAGATCGAAGGGGTCGATACCAGGCTGGTGAAACCCACAGAAACAGCTGGCCTGAACAAAGGGGAACACATGGACCCCAGATGACCCCAGAGATTGACATGTGAAACAAGCTTGTTCCTAATTTGAACTAATAACAAAAATTTAAAAAAAAAGAACAGAAAATAACAGCTTTTTCTTCTACAGATTAAGCAGAATTAAAATATATATCATAATTGTAATTAAACACCTATAATCAATACACAAAATGCATAAATATAAAAAATATTAAAAATAATTAAGTCCTGATTTTAGAAAACATTATGTGATAATAAAGTTGAAAGATTTTCTATGTTTCCAGGTTATAACAGATGCAACTTTAGAAGGTCCAGCAACCATTCAATGTCTTACTATTAATGTGACTATGTTAAACCTCCATGTGAGGTGATAACCTAATAAAGTTAGTTCTGTATCTGAAAAAAAAAATCTAAGTTTCCTAAAGATTAACTCTATTTATAAATAAATAAATCTACTAAACATATTTCTTATAGTACAGTTTTGTATTCTTTGCTATTGATGTGATTGGCAGCTTTCTTAAAATATTTAACTATCCTGTTACTTTTCAATTGCCTTAGCCACTCATATCATTTTATTCTTTAGAGAGCTGTCATATTATACTTCTGGGTATTGCAGGTGAAGTTGGTCAAATGCCTTTAAATTGAACTTACCAGCTATTCATTGTCAACATCTACCTAAATATGCTGGCTCACTTGCATAGTTTTAAAAGGAATCTTACACCCACTTTCTGTTCCTTTAGCAGTGGTTCTCACAACATATGGGTCACAACCCTTTAGGGCTTGAAGGACCCTTTCACTAGGGTCACATATCAGATATCCTGCATTTAAGATATTTACATTAGGACTCATAACAGTATAGTGTTCTAAAGTAGCGATGAAAAATTTATGGTTGGGAATCATGACAATCTGAGGAGGTATTAAAAGGTCATAGCACTATGAAGGTTGAGAACCACTGCTCTAGAGCTCAACAAAAGCTCATTTGTCAAGCTGTGTGTCTTTTCCTATCACAGGGGCAAGTTTTGACAATCATAATATTTCATGATTTACCTAAGTGATTTTTTCTTGTATTAATTTCTAAGCCTTTTCATGCCAATTCTAATTTTCCTTATAAAATAATAACTTGCTGGGTTAAGAATATAATTGATAATTACTTTTATTATTTACTTTGAAGTTTATCAAAACATGAATATTTTATCTTTTTCTACTTTTTAATTTTATTAACTAATCAACTAATTTTTCCCAGACTGATCACAGTGTCCCTTTCCCCCCTCCTGTCCGCCCAGTCACCCTCCCATCTCTTTGTACAATGTACTCCCTCTTTCTTCCCTTCAGAAAAGTGCAGGCCTTTCATGTGTATCAGCTAGCCATGGAATATCAAGATGCAACAAGACTAGGTACCTTCTCTCCTATTAAGCCTGGATGAGGCAACCCAGCAGGAGAAAAGGGTTCTAAGGGCAAGCAATAGAGTCAGAGACAGTCTCTGCTCCCTCTGCCACGAGTCCCACAAGAAGACCAAGCAACACAACTGCAACACACATACAGAGGACAATGTCCTTCACAATAGCCACAAATAATATAAAATATCTTGCTGTAACTTTAACCAAGCAACTGGAAGAACTATGTGGCAAGGACTTCAAGTTTTAAAGAAGCTGAAGAAGATATCAGAAGTTGAAAGGATCCCCCTTGATTATTGGGCATTTTACCAAAAGCAATCTACAGATTCAATGCATTTCCCATGAAAATTCTAACACAATTCTTTACAGAACTTGAAAGAACAATATCAACTTCATATAGAAAAAAATCAGGATAGCTAAAATAATCTTATACAATTAAAGAAGTTCCAGAGGTATCACCATCCCTGATTTCAAGCTATACTTATAAAGCTATAGCAATAAAACTGCTATGTTGGCATAAAAACAGATAAGTTGATCAATGGAACGAAATCAAAGACCCAGAAGTAAATCCACATACCTATGGACACCTGATTTTCATAAAGAAGCCAGAAACATACAATGGAAAAAAGAAAGCATTTTCAGCAAATGGTTCTGGTCTAACTGGATATCAACATATAGATTCATATCTATCACCCTGCACAATACCCAAGTCCAAGTGGATCAAAGGCCCCAACATAAAACCAGATACATGGAACCTGATAAAAGAGAAAATCTGGAATAGCCTTGAACACATCGGCAGAGGAGACAACTTCCTGAACACACATAGTGCAAACACTACAATCTATAATTAATGAATGCGACCTCATGAATCTGAAAATTTTCTATAAGGCAAAGGACACTGTCAAAAGGACAAAATGGCAGCCTACAGACTGGGAAAATATCTTTACCAACCCCACATTTGACAAAGGGCTGGTTCCCAAAATGTATAAAGAATCCAAGAAACTAGACATAAAAAAACTTCCAATTAAAAAATGAGGTACAGATCTAAACAGAGAATTCTCAACAGATGAATCACAACATGGCCGAGAATCACTTAAAGAAATGTTCAACATCCTTAGCCATCAGGGAAATGCAAATCAAAATGACTCTGAGATTCTATCTTATGGGTATCAGAAGATACCATAAGCTCTTCTGATGTGTATCAGAAGAGCTAAGAACAAAAACATAGTTCATGCTGGCAAGGATGTAAAGAGGAACACTCCTCTATTGCTGGTAGAAGTGCAAACTTGTACAGCCACTTTGGAAAGCAATATGGTGGTTCCTCAGTAAATTGGGAACTGATTTACTTCAAGACCCAGCTATACCACTCCTGGGCTTATACCCAAACAACACTCCATCTTACCACAAGGACACTTGTTCAACTATGTTTATAGAAGCTTAATTCATAATACTCAGAAACTAGAAACAATCTAGATATATATCAACCAAAGAATGAATAAAGAAAATGTGGTACAATGGCTATTAGAAACAATGACATCGTGGAATTTTTAAGCAAATAAATGGAACTAGAAAAGATCATCCTGAGTGAGGTAGCACAGACCCAGAAAGACAAACATGGTATGTACTCACTTATAGGTGGATATTATCTGTGAAATAAAGGATAACCAGGCCATAATTCATCGACCCAAAGAAGCTAAGTGACAAGGCAGGCTGGGGGTGGGGCCTGAATCTCACTGTGAAGGGGAAATAGAATAGACATCACAGGTGGACAGGAAAGGATATGGATGGGGGGGGTAGGCATGGAAACAGGAGGGACCGGGTGTGGGAAGACAGAGGGAGAGAGTACTGAGAAAGACAACTGGAATCAGGGGCATCTCTGGGATGAACTGGAAACCTAGTGCATTGAAAAATTACAAACATCTATGAGTGTGACCTCAGCTTTTTACATTTTTCATAGAATCAACTCAGGTTGTTTGGCTTTTATTAATTTTACTGTTATCCATTTTCTGTACTTTTGTTTCTTCCTTGAGAAGATTCTTTATCTTTGCTCTTTCTTCAAATTAATGCTATTGCAGTTTCCCTACCTAATGGGGTACAATACCACGTCTGCTGCTGATTCTTCCACTGCTTTTCTCTTCAGTAGCATCAGATACATGTTGCCTTCAAAGATGTCCATCTTTCTCCTGTGCTTTCCTTATTTCTCCCTCCTAGATAGAGTCTAAAGTTGTCATTACTATTTGATTTAGAAAGTAAAAATAGACCACTAAATTCTTTGCTAATTATTTCCCATTCTTTTTCTTTTATGCATTTATTTTTTGCTATACTTTAATCTCTAAAGTTATTTTAGAAAGGGTCTACATGTGCTGCAGTGTGAATTTTTGTTCATAATAATATACTTATTTCACCCTTCAGTTTAAATAAGCAGCCTACAATAACAGCCTGAACTCTAGGTTTGCCTATTTCAAAACTGATCAATTACATCTTGACCTCTTTGCATCCTCGGCTGACACTCAGGTTACTGTTTAACATGGGTTGTTCTGGTTTCCAATATCAAAATAATGTCTGTATGAAGACTGAGCATAGAACTATATATTAATACCCATCAATTACTGTAACAAATTATCACAAAGTCAAAGGCTACCTCTCAGTCAAGTCTCTAATGAGAATTCCTGTCTCTTCCTAGATCCTGAGGCTTACAACAGTCCCTCCTGCAGGCTGCCTGTGGAGACTCAGTCTCCCCAAGAACAGCATCTTCACATGGCCTTTTCTGTGTGCCTTCACATCTTAAACTAAGATAAACTGAGGGCTGAGGAGAGGCTCGGTTGGAAAAGTGCCTGCTGCCTAAGGAGCTTCCAGTGAGACTGCTAATCAGCAAACAAGGTGGCTAATTCCTGAGGACAATGCCTTAAACTGAATACTTGCCTCTACACAGAGATGCACATACGTGCACACACATCTGCACAAACACTAATAACAGCCACCAGAGATATAAGCCAGTGTATTTAGGGCCCAGCACAACCCACATGATAACCTCTGAAACAATCACATCTACATAGACTTTCATTTTCAAGTATGGACATATTCTGAAGTCCCTTTTGGGGGTCGGGGGGGTATGATTAGACTATTTCTGATTCCTATTGTTTTATTTTTTCTTTCTTTTCTTTTTTTTCCTTTTCTTTTTCTTTTTTTTTTTTTGAGACAGGGTTTCTCTGTGTAGCTTTGGAGCCTATCCTGGCACTTGCTCTGGAGACCAGTCTGGCCTTGAACTCACAGAGATTCACCTGCCTCTGCCTCCCAAGTGCTGGGATTAAAGGCGTGCGCCACCAACGCCCGGCCTTTTCATTTATTTAAATGACACTTTTTTCATTTATTTTACATACTGACTGCAGTTTCTCCTCCCTCCTCTCCTCCAGTTCCTACTGCTTTATACACCATAAGGCAGGTGTGAGGTCTTTGGTTTCCATTGCACCCCTTAAATGTTTGGTCTATCATCTATCTTCAGATACTCTTGGGCACAAGTTAACACATCAGCCTTTCAGAGATCCTATCTGACATTTCTATTCATTCAGTTTCTCTCTAAGCTCTCATGTCAGTCTTCTCATATCTATTTCTTCCTAATGTCTTTTGGGAAACAGCCTTAAAGCAAAATCCAGCCATTCATGTATCCATTTATTTAGCTCCTAAATTTCTATCGGAAGCTTACTTACATTCAGTTTACCCTCTGTGCCCTGGCTACCGTTCTCTGCAGGTCCCTCCTTCTGACATATCACTCTTGCCAATAAACTCATACAGCTCTACTTTGTATTTTTGCAGAAGTCTGGTTTGCCAATAATTTATAGCACTGGATGCCCTCTGGTTTCTCACTAATTCTTCTTCCTCTTTGATGATAGATATAACTCAAACCACTCCCTGTCTAAAGAAAGCAGGAAGAAATGAAGCTGGAGATCAAAGTTCCCTACTTGGCTTAGACCCTCTCTGACTCTCTGCAATGTGATGAACTTCTCATCCATGGATATCTCATCTGAAACGATGGAGACGATGGCATGCATTCAACATACGTCACTGTCCGACACATAGGCAGCCAAAATAGTAATATTTCCCACTTTCTCTACACTGGTCTCATTCTGATTCTCTGTTAATTATAGAAAAATAACTCCCCAGTTAATAGACCTCAAATTTTAATTTCAATGAAGAAGAGAAATATTTCAGGAGCTGTAAAATGAACACAAGTGTGTAGCATAGTAAAAAATCAGCAGTGTGATGGGAAGGTGCTGGCGTCTCCAGGATCTGAAATGGTCTGCAAGACTGAGATAAATATTAAATATTTTACTCTCATATGAACATGGCAAAAGCAATTTTAGTTTAGGCTGAAGCAAAACTGCTGAATCTTTCCCACCAAACAAGGAAGTTGGATGTACTCTGTTGAATTTCCAAATGAAAATCATATCCAGGAAACCCTGTTTCTTAGCAAATATACAGATAGTTATTTCTAGAATACAGAAAATTAAGGACTTAGTTATGGAACTCACTCAATGGGTCATGTACCTCAATTACATTTATTAATAGATGTTAGTCAATAAAGAAATTGTAGGAACTTGGTTTTCCCTCTCGTTATAAAGAAAAGTGGAAGTAATTATGTTAACCCAAACCAAAGACTTATATTTGTAGCCTTTTTCTCCTTCTTGGTATTGTGTGATAATAACTTGTTTTTTGTTTCTCCCATTTTTCCATTCATGAAAGGTATCATCTCTCTGCCCTCTCTTATGACATACTTGTACCTTCTCTGTCCCCCCCCCCCCTTTGGCCCCTACTAACTCTATTCCTGTCACTCTTACCAGCTAGTGAGAGCACAAGTTCATCTTCAAAGTTAATCAAATGGAAACGGACTAGCGCAGCACTTTCTGTCCCTCATGTATGCAAGTTTGTGAGTCAGTGTAGCTGATTAGTGTTGTTGCTGACAGGAATTGTTGAGCCATGGACCTTGTGGACTATGGTTTAGTGACCATGGCAGAAGATGACAACTCATTCCAGGGATAGTAAGGTTTATTCCTGGTTTGCTCTTAAATGTTATGCTAATATTTCCCTAAACTGCCCAATTCTTAAAATCTTGTTTCCAAAAGGAATGGGCAGCTCTAGAATCTCTGGGTGGAAAAGGGCGTGTGAGATCACTTAGATCCAACCGTCTCATTTTATAAACACTGAGAATGTCCAGAAGGCAAGGGGCCTATTCAAATGAACACTGAACTTCAGTGGTCTTGGGGCTCTTTTTACAGGATACTATTTAAGCACCGATTAAACTTGGGACCCCAACTGGAGAAGCTAAATTAAAGTTAACACACTTTGGGGCATTTTTTAGTATTAAATCCATGAGCAATACTCACTATAAGAGGTTCAGCAGAGGATTCAGAATATATGTTTATTAATTTCATATTACCAATTACAGCAGAGAACACTATGGCACCTTTTTTATTTTTTGATTATGTGAAGACTCTTCAAAATCCATGCTCCAAACTTGGAACTTCAGGACTTCCAGTAACCACATGACCAAACCCATAATGATGAGAAATCCTAACCCATTGACGACCAAAGCATTGCTCCTGGATGAATGCAAAGATGGTATGAATGAAAAGATGAATGTAAAGATGGTATATCACAAGCTTAGATGTTCAAGCTATGGCCTGCTGACTAGCAACATCCACCTCACCTGAGTGTCAAAAACAATGTCTGTTCTGCAGCATAGCACAGCTATGCCCTAAAGTGTGGAACATGCTCCCCCAGAATGCTAAGGTATAATGCCAGGCTGATGAAAACCATCCTGAGAACTTTCAAAAAGACCAAATTCTTCAACATCATCATACCCTAACTCCAACAGAACCTCCACAGGGATGAGACAACACAGCTCCACAGGTAGACAGACTTGGGTGCAATGTCTGTTTTCTTTGTGAGCCTATTTGTATGACTGGGGCATGCTCCTTAGCTTGTATGACACAGGGCACCAATACCTTCCTCCATATAGTCTTTTAAGCACCTAGTGATTATTTAGTTAACTGCTACATTTTTACCCCAGCAAATAGTAATCATTAATGTTTTGTTTTGTTTTAATAGAAAAGAGTGGATTCTCAACTAATGCAAAATTTAACACTACTAAGGAACTTGGTACTGTCAAATACCTCTCCATGAAAGAATGTTGGTTAAGAAGTAGCGCCCGGCCGGGTGGTGGTGGCACTCACCTTTAATCCCAGCACTCAGGAGGCAGAGGCAGGAGGATCTCTGTGAGTTCAACACCAGCCTGGTCTACAAGAGCTGGTTCCAGGATAACCCCAGAAGTAGTGCCCAAGCAACAGGGAAACCAGCCAGTGCTTATTCACTGCTTCCAGCCTTCTAACGATTTAGACGACACATCCTTACAAGAAGACACTCTGCAGGTCTGCATTCATGTATCCCTCTGATTTTGTCACTTACAACAATTCCTAGATTTTAAAATTACCATGCTCAGAAGATACTGAATTATCAAAGCTATTGAAATCAATGGCTAAACAGCTCTCGGGAAATTTGTGTAATATTTTGTAGTCAACAGTCACGTAGGGTAGATGGCCCATTTCCATAGAACTTTTGTCAATATTGGACATTCTCTAATTCTCTAAATCTGTTATACAAATTGTCATTACTTAGGAACACAATACAGAGGGAAATGACTTCTTCAAAATGTTCTAGCTAAAGCAATCTACCATGAACACTAATGTCTCCTAGGCAACCAGGAAACCAAACATGATTAAAAAAGAAATGCTGCTCCTTTTGTTAAAAGAATGGGAAAAAAGTGTTTTCTTTAAACTAGAATATTAAAGATCTTATTCCATTAGAGCTGGGATTGAAAGGTTCGCTGTGAAAAATAAAGTAATCTCCTACTTTATGCCCTGACAATACTCAGTGAATGACAAAAAGCTAGATTAACCTTTTGGCACTCGTGCCCTGGACTGTTCTAATGACTAGGGGACTCTATTCCAGTATATATGAAAACAGAGGGCTAAATGTGAACCAAGAATGTAAATGAGCTTGAAAGCTGCTGGCTCATGGATCCCAAGACTCACCTTACCAGGAAAAATGGCCTGTCATCTAACTGAGCAACAGCACACACTGGGAGCTGGCCAGCCTCTCAAATATATTTCATTGACTTGGAAAACAATCAAGGTACAAAATGAATGGCTGGAGACATAAGTTAAAGTTTATATAATTTGAAAAAAACATTCTTAGCCTACACATATGTCACAATTCCACAGAGAACAGCATAATATTCCAAAAATGATGACAAAACACAAGGAAAGACAACTGGAAATGTCTTTGAATTTATATAAACAAAAATATCTACAATTTCTTAATATAATTTCAATCTTTATTTTCCATATCTAAACTTTTTAAAAAAAACATAGGATACCCATTTATGAAAAGAAAAAATTCTTCAATTTAGGTAAGTTGAAATACTTTTCTCCTCTACAATATTTAGTGGACTGAATATTTCTAAAGCTAGGTATGATTTGAAGAAGCTAATATTCTAGGATACATGTATATATACACACGTATACACACATATATATATATAAATATGTCTTATGTGGAGTCTTTATACAATGTATACAGTACAATGCAATGTGTTACTATAATGTAAATATAGAACACACACACACACACACACACATATGTAAATAATACTCAGCACATGTAAACCTATATAGTTCTTTGACCATGTTTCAATTCTCTTGATCACACACCTAAGAGAAAATCCTGTACTACATACAAACTATTTTTAACCTCTTGAGCTGCCAATCTGTTTTCTATAGTGACTGTTCATTTCATGTTCCTACATGTATGTACAAAATGTTCAAGTTCTCCATACTGCCAACAGCCCACACTCAGAAACTTGAATGTTCTGGATGAGACCTGGACACAGGATACCTTTTTCTTTGTTATGTTCTCTGTGACAAAGACTCAAAGCTCTTTATTCACACTGTTTATCTTTGGCTCCTGAAGAATATTCACACCTACTGACCATGTTGCTTATATTGTTCCAGAATTCTTTAGACTGTTTTTCATTCTTGCCATACCCCATCATCCTAATGATGATTTATTCAACAAGAAAACAAAAATGAAATATGAAAGACAGCATGCTATAACAATCTCATGTTTATTTTCCAAGGATAGGGCATACATTTTTTGTTGTTTTGCTTTTTGAGTTTTTGAGACAGGGTTTCTCTGTGTGTGACTCTAGGTGTCCTGGAACTAGCTCTGTAGACCATGCTGACTTTAAACTCACAGACATTCTCCTGTCTCTGCCTCCCGAGTATTCAGATTAAGTCAATGTGTAGCTGCCCAGTCCTTGTCAACAGAGCTAGCCCCCTGAAGAGCTTTCATGAGCAAGGCCCTCATTCCAACGCTGCAAATCTTGTGGATAAGAAATTATCCCTGAGCCCATTCCACATAGAGGAATACTCCCTGAGCCAAGACACACGGGGGTGGGCCTAGGCCCTATCCCTAAAGGATACAATAGACTCTGATGACACCCTATGGAAGGCCTCACCCTCCAGAGGGAGCAGAAAGGATATGTGATAGGTAGGGTTTTAGTTGGGGGGTGGTGGTAGGGGAGGAGGGGAGGGAGAGAGAACTGGGATTGACATGTAAAACAATCTTGTTTCTAATTCAAATAAAAAAAATCTGCAAAAAAAGAAGTTATCCCTGAAGTTACATGGCAGCAGACATATTCAAGGGATACTGCAGGGTTTTGATTCCTTTCTTGGTTTTGTGATTGATGAATGTGTGGAGATGTCAACAGAATAACACTGGAATAACACTGGGTAACAGAATAACACTGGAATGATGGTCATATGAGGAAACGTGAGAAGCCTTGGAAAGAACCTAATAAATGGCTGTTGAACAAAGGAGTTCATATCCCTCCCCAAAGGACCTATTGGACTAATCTCATATGAAACTTCTTACTAAATAAACGTTTGTGATACTCAAAGATGAAAGAAAAAGAAAATAAGACATTTTTAGGTCACTGTGTACCTATATACAAGGAGAAATCTAAAATGGATGGATGGTTTTCCTCATAATTTTGGAGTCAGTTCTGTTATCTTTTCTGCATGCTTTCATCTTCAACAAGAACTGCAAACAGGAAAGTCTGTCTGAAGGGATTTTTTTTTCAAAAGTCCTCATGTAATGTGAATCACGGATCCCAGGATCCAGTACCAAACTTTCCTCTCAAAGGAGAGCACCTGTAAAGCATACTATCTTCCACAGGTAGTCTCATCTAATGATAAAGACAGAGTGAACAGGTGATGTGTACGGTCCATCTGAGCCCCAGACCTTGACTATAGAATTCAGTACTATATATGCAAAAGTGTACACTACTCAATTTTACAATGCTAAACTAAACACAAAGTGAGACACTGCAATATATATACTAAAGTCCTTTTAAAAAAAATCCTCTATTCAGATTATCTCTGGAAATGCCAGATGCTTGAGCAAAAGGGGCAATTTCTAAACTGAAAGCCTAAGCAGGGTGTAACCCTGTCTCTCATGGAGGCCAAAATTCATCTCAACAAGAAAGATGACCCAAACATGTGTGCCTGTAGACTGATAGCAGAAAGAAAACGACAGGTTACACAAGTAGAGTACTACTCTAGGAAGAGCAATAAGGTGAAAAAAATCACTCATGTTATTCTCTCATCTGCTCAGTCACATGTGATATGAAGTATGAGAATCTTCTTCGGGGTTGCTATTTACTCTCTACAGGATCTTAAGGGATTTGCAGATGGTCCTCTTCATGGACTGTGTGATAGCAAGGTCGATATATTGAGCCAGCAACCAAAACTGGGGGCAAAAACCTTCAGTGTCAATGTTAAGGCAACTACACTCATCTAGCAGCTGAAACCACACACTAGCATCTTCATTCAATGCATGAGCCTCTCAGAGGTTAAGAAATACTGGGGTCTTACTTTTCTTTATATCTTGAAAAAATTTAAAACTAAGAAATTCCAAAGCATAAGTACATACATTTTATCATAGTGAACATCAACACTGAAAAGAACAAATTTTATACATAAATTAATATGATAATGTTATTATCTCTGCACATAGGAAAGATTATTCTACCAATTCCTCGCCTATGTGGACTTTCTGCATATATTTGTGTGAGTGGCAAAGCAATGTCACTCACAGGTTTTGGCTAAGACAGTGGAGGGCTAATTATAGGGTCAAGTACAGCTATGTGTTACTTGTAATGTATAGTCTGTCTTCTATGGTGTTCTACCATACTCAGTGATTTCTAATTGTATTATACACAAGATAATTACATGACTAATAAATTTCCTACTTAACAGTGCACCACAGGCAGGTCAAACAACCTCGTCGTGAGGGGATAAGTTTAAAACTATACAATGAAAACACCCCTTTAACTCTCTATAAAAAATAGAAAGCCCAATGAGAAACAACAAGGTGTGCATCTAAGGCCTTGATCCTAAGGCCATCACAGACGCCCCCTACCCACTGAGTTCTTCCAGACTCTGATAAGATGTTGGTTAAATGAAATCACAAGAATCAAATTCTAGCCTCTGAGTTTTATCCTCATTGAAATCATCATGGGCAGAACCTATTTCTACAGGAACAATCAAGAAAGGTTCTCATTCAAGGGTCTTGAAATTGAGCTCCATTTCAACAAGCTTCTATTGTAAAACATGAACTTGAATGCAGTCTAATCTTGGTCTGTCTTCTGCCATAATGGATTTACAATGCATAGACAGCTGGGGCTCCTTCGTGGGGAGTCCAGCTCACTGTCTATCTCACCAATGCCTTCCCATTTCCCTGCAGATTGACAAATAGGATCTTAGCACTATGAGAATAATAATGGGAGTCTCTCTCTCTCTCTCTCCCCCATTTTCTCCCCATCCCTCACTCCCTCCTTCTACCTTTCTGTCTCTTTCCCACCACTTCCCCATCTCTCTTTCATTTCTTCACCCTCTAACTATGATAGGCATCATCAGGGGCTCTCCATTCCTACCCAACTTATTACCCTTTCATTCTATTTGTGCCCATTTAAATTCAGAAAACTTTTAATTATTAGATTACTCTTATGAACAGTAATGAGGCTCAGGCTGCCTACCGGTGGGCATCATCAAACACTAATGAGCTAGCAGACTGAGACCCACCTCTGAATCCCATCAAGTGATCCCATTGTTCAGGCCAGGTGGGATGCTTCTGTCTACAGGCAGGCTTCTGTAGGAGAGCTGGAGTTTGCAGGGTGGTTATTATGCATTCACTCCTGTCTTATGCTTCACACTGACTCAAACAGCTTTCCTGTGTAGTCCTCCTCATTTACACACTGGTGATTACCTCCCCCATAATCATGTCTCACTGTTATATTTTGTTTCCTTCCTCTTTGTCCTTATCTTTGCTTTTAAAAGGTCTCCCTGGAACCAAAATTTCTCAAAAGGAACACTACTAATTGGTCATTTTCTTATTTCTACTTTTGATCTCTTCCAGACCTTCAAAGAAAATAGGCCCCATTTAGATGATCTGTGGGTACACAGGCCTTTCTTGGTACTCCCAGTGATCAGCTTGTTGCCTCAAAATAGGAGATATTAGACAAATACTGATTGTCATCTATAGTTTTCTGAGCACCTAGGGAAGACAGGCCACATCTACAGAACACAGGAAATGTGCCTCCTTCCCCATAGGAAACATTGATAAAGTTATCTCTACAGTTAACTGGGGGAAATGTGACTACGTTCACTCCGTGCCTTCCCAGACTTTCTAACCTGTCTTAATAGCAAAGAACTCCTACCAAACAACAGGTATTGTCTGCACAATGTCATGTGGCAGGGCCTATACAGAGCACTTGACCTACATTAGTTGTGTCAGCACTCTCATTCTATACAGTCTATAGAGAGTCAAGCAAAACCCAGAGAAGTGAAGCATCTCTGTTCAACTAGGAGCTCCTCAGTAAACTCAAGTGGCCACAAGAACTGCTTTAATAATGGCAGGGAGGCATGAGTGCCAGCAAGACAACTGGCTGATGGGGAAAGACACTGGTAGCAGAGCTTAAGGGCTTGTGTCCTCTTAGCTATTTCCTCCTATCCACAAAGATCACCACTCTGGACACAGCATGGGGATGATTTGTTAAAGGCTTAAGAAGCCCTTCCTCTCAGTTTTATGAAGGTGCAAGAAACCATTTCTGAAAACAGTACATAGGATCAGTATTTATACATGATTCTGACAAGAACACCTCCCACTGAATCAGCCGTGATATGGAAGCAGCTAGAAGAATTATGTAGCAACTTAATATAATTTAATTTAATGTAAATGATTACTTTCTACAGGTAGGTGATCATAGAGAATGACATGGTGACATAAGAAAGAACAACAGCCACAAACAAGCAAAACCACAAGAAACGGTGTCATGTAAGCTGTTTTTTAAGTGCACAGCTGGCTGAACTCACAGATTGTATCTGATTTCACATGGCAGAGTCCATGAGGTTGCCATGCTGGGTCTCCCAGTGTCAAATGGGCAGACCAAGTGTCTAACAAGCTCTTCTTAGCTCTCTCATGACATCAGAGAAACTAGTCAGTTGGGAGCCAGTTTACTCTGAGGATGTGTTGCTGCTGAATGTTGGGAAGTATAACATCATATTAAAAAGGATGACAAGCAGTCACTAATTAAGTATATGTGAACTGCCGAGAAATAAGTTTGAGGGAAAAGATGAAAAATCGTCCAACATTGGAACCCTTGAGCTCTACTGTCTTGAAGTTACTTGCTTTTAAAATACTTTTTCAAATACACTTGCTCTTCATAAATAATACAGTTGACTCTTGATTTATTGACAAATTCAAAGACAGACCATTGCTCCTCAAAACAACAAATAAAACTTGTTTTAACATTTCTCTAGAAAAGTTTTAACCTAGTTCTAAGTGACTATGTTTAGATGACTCTTATTCTGAGTGCCTGGCTGGAATTGGGCTTTCTTGTCACAACTTAACTCCCACCTTTGTCCTTGCCTTTGTGTGTCAGGACACAAACTCTGAGCAGCAATCCTGGACACACAGGTGTGTGCACTCCAGCCCCTACCCCATGCTACTGTCATGGTAATTCTCGGTCATCTCCCCAACCTGCCTTCCCATCTGATACAGACCAGCAGCCACAGGAAGCTGCTTCACACAAAGCTGCTGCCAGATCCTGCCAGGCTCCTTAAAATTTAAGATAGTGCTGTTTAGTACTTCTACCACGGAGCTCAGGAAAAAATGTATGTTCCCTTCTAAATACAGATTCCCAGGTGCACAAATCTCCACTTAAGTAAGTGGAAGTCACTTGGTAAGCTCCCTGCTTGGGTTCCTGGAGGGCACATATACAGCATGAACTCAGCGACTTTCACCTCCCACAACCTTGTCTAATTGACTGCATCATATCCTCCAGCAAGACCTTACCAAGAGCCTTGTATATGCCAATTGCCAGTCAACTGTCATCACCATGCGATGCTATTTTTCAGGACAGACAGTAAGAAACCAACTTCATAATAAACCTAGGTTGCAACCAGGCTAAGAGGTGGGCTGACCAATCAGCAGGAGTCCCAACCAGAGACTAACAGAGAGCCTCAGAAAATTTCCATCATTGTTAATAACAGATAATTTAAAGAAAATGGGGAAAAGAAAGGAGAGAGAGAGAGAGAGAGAGAGAGAGAAAGAGAGAGAGAGAGAGAGAGAGAGAGAGAGAGAGAGAGAGAGAGAGAGAGAGAAGGAAATCGCAGGTTAGGAGGGATGGAGACGAAAGGGGAGAGAGAAGCCATGCATTCAGCCTCCCTTGGGGAAGACAGGTATGGTGCCAGAAAAGCCTGTCTTCTTGATACTCCACTGGAGCAGATATGAGAAGACCTCTGCTAAACTGACAGGTAGGGAGGTCTAGGAGCAAAGATCCCTTTCTGCATGCTTCATGCGGAGAACCTGCAGCAAAAGCCAGGGGACCTTACTCTGAAACCTGGCCTGCAGAACACTTCTAATCAAGGGGGCAGTTCTAATCAAGAACTGCAGTGTTATCAGGGTGGGAATTTGCTCTGAGCAATAGACTGGATCAGACACAGAAACTGACCTGGCACTTGTTTACTCAGACAAGAGGCCATACTGAGATGGGGTATGCACCTGTT
The DNA here is from genome assembly GCF_003668045.3 of Cricetulus griseus. Taxonomy (NCBI): domain Eukaryota; kingdom Metazoa; phylum Chordata; class Mammalia; order Rodentia; family Cricetidae; genus Cricetulus; species Cricetulus griseus. Next base: position 168,634,130 of record NW_023276807.1, read on the forward strand.
CCAGCACAGGGCACGAATGCCACCCACACCCCCCAAAAGGTCAGCATAGAGGCAGTCCAAGCACTTGTGCCCATGTAAGTGGGGACACAGAGTTATTCCCAGCACGAAGACCCCTCCCTACAAGGGACTAAACAAGGGCAGGACTGGTAACTTCTGTCCATTCCCATAACATGCTGAACTAAGAAGCCAGCCTCCCTGCCTGAGTGAAGAGCACACAAAGACTCTGCACCCTAATGCTGTTCTCTTTGAGACGGGCCTTGTTTAGTTCCTAATTTCAAGTTGGTCAACTAGCTGTGCCCTTCCACATCCTTTCACCACGACCCCGACTTTTTTGTTTGTTATTTAGCTTTCCCCAAGAAAATGGGTTAGCTTGAGTCATGCCTCTGGCCTCCTGCATGCTGGGATTATTTTAGCTAGGTTGCGTTCACTTGCCACTTTCTCTGTTCATTCTATCTTTAACTGCAGCTGTTGTATCTCTCCCTTCCTCTGTATTGCCACCTCTTCAATTTACTTCTTCTATTTTTGATCCCTTGCTCTGATTTTAACACTTCATTTTCCTCTGCATATTTCCTTTCTGTTCCTACCCTCAGTTATAAACATCAATACACACCATGCTGTGCTTTCCCCGGTCCTCCACAAAATGATCGTATTAAAGAGGCAGTCTTTTCAGTTGGCTGCACTGTATCCTCACTGTGGCCATATCCAATGGTCATGGTGAACACCTCGGAGAGTGCTCTACTCTCCCTGGAGACTGACAAGGTACTTTGAGGGTCCAACTGCTGGAATACACATCTGTAGACCTGAAGATTGAAACAACACCCCACCCTCACTTAGTCATCACACATAAACATTGACAATGTCTCCACTGCAAGAACATATGTGATTTTTTAATCCAACCAGAGACCTAATTCCATATGTGCAAATCTCAACACTAAAACACAAAAAGCATGAAACATCAAGGTGAAGCGGCTCCTCCAAAGGTTAGCAATTTCACAGAAATGGATTCCAAGGAGAGTAGATGGGATGAAATCCCAAAGAATTCAAAACAATTACAAAAATGTTTAACAAAATCAAAGAGGACAGGAGTAAACTCTGCAATGAATTCAAAGTGTAGATAAACAAATTACTAAATGAAATAAGGATATCCAAACAGCATACAAAAAAGAAATTCAATAAATAAAAAGAAATATTGAAAAAACTCAAATTAAAATTTGGAAATGAAGAGCTCAGTAAGTCAAACTGTCAAAGCACCATGGGAAGTATCACCCATTGATCAAACGAAAGACAGAGTAGCAGGGCTTGAAGACTACGCAGCTGAGTTTGAACATTTCGACATTAACATGACCAAATGAAGAATGTATGGATGAAACATGTAAGATCTGAGTGATACCAGTAGAAGCCCAAATTCATGAGTCATGGACCTTGAAGAAGTAAATGCTGTTCAAGCTAAAGACATAGAAAATAAACAAAACCTAACAGACAATATCCCAAGTCTAAGAAAGAGATGAAGAGATAGTCATCTAGATACCAGAGATACTAAGAAACAAGACTCAAAGAAAACTTTCCAATAACATATTATCATTAAAGGAATAAATATATAGAACCCCCCAAAAGAATATTAAAAGCTGCAAAGGCACCAAGTCTGATATAAAGGCAAATTTCTCAGAAATACTGCCAGTTTCTCAAGAGAAATCGTATGAGCCAAGAGGACACAAAATTTTGAATTCCATGCTCTGAATGGCAGTGATTGTCAGTGCGAATTATCCATCACAGTCATGCTTCAGAACTGAATGAGAAAGAAAAACTCTTCACAATAAACATGAATGAAAGGAATTGATGAATTAAGTCTGTGCTATAAAATATAACTGAAGGAAGGGCAAGCCATGGAAAAGAATAAACCAGGCTAGAACATCAAACAAACAAGCAAAGGTTAGGAATAAAGTAAACATTACAAAACAACAAAATGAAAAGAAGTAATGTATACATTTCATAATCACTTGGAACACAAACTGCCTCCATTTTTTTAACAAGTGCAATAGAAGTGATATCAAAGGAAAGGAAGTAGTCAAAGAATCCCTATCTGCAAATGATATGAACAGAAGAGACCTGCAATTCCACCAGAAAACTTAGATCTGATAACCCCTCCAGAAAACTAGCAGCATGCAAAATCAACACCAACATCTTTTCCATATATCAGGAAGGAACATGGTAAGAAATCAGAAAACAAGATCAATAGAAAAAGCTTGGTCACAAGGGCTTCCAAAATCGAAAAATGCCTAGGAATAAACCTGAATAAAGAGGTAAGGATCTCAGTTTAGTAGTTGTAGCACATGCCTTCAATCCCAGCATTCAGGAGGAAGAGGATGGTGGATCTCTGAGTTTTGGGCCAATATGGTCGACACAGGTAGTTCCAGGACAGCCAGAGCTACACAGAAAAATCCTGTCTAGAAAAAAACAAAACAAAACAAATGAAGACAAAGAGGAGGAAGAGGTGGAAGGAGAGGGAAGAAGGAGGAAGAGAAAGAGGAGGAAGAAGGAAGGAGGAGAAGAAGAGGAAGATCTTGACAATGTTTGTTTTAAAACATGGAGGAAATTGAAGATCTTAGAATACTGAAAAACCCTCCTATGGTCATAGAAGGGCTGAATAGTTGAAAGTGTCTGTTTTACCAACAGTATTCTAAAGAATCATTGCAGTTTCTATTAAAATTTCAGTTTTATTTGACACAGAAAGAGAAAAAAATGCCAAAAATTCATGCAGAAGCACAAAAGCGCTCAGAGAGTAAACACAATGCCGAGCAAAACAAATATCCTGGAGGCATCACCATATAGGTGAAGTTATACTGCAGAGCTATAGCAACTAAAACAGTTGGTATTGGCACACAGGCAAACACGGAGATTAGCCGGATACAATAGCAGACCCACCATTAAACCCATACAGCTACAGCCACTTGATTTTTTGAAAGACTGTGAAAACACATACTGGAGAAAAGCTAGCATCCTCAACACTTACATGGAAACTGGACCTCCACATGCAGAAGAATGGAAAGGGAGCCCAATCGCTCTCAGACTCGCTTTCATGTGATGAAATTATGTCATTCACTGGAAAGCTTATGCAAATGGAGACCACAATGAAAGAAAAATGAGCCAGAAACAGAGAGACACGTATCATGAGTTTCTTCTCACTTGTGGATATTATATATATGTATGTATGAATGTAGATGTAATTTTATGACACAAAAGCAGAATGAAGACTGGGGAAGGAAGGAGAAGCATGGAAGACAGACACAGGTGGGAATTTCAGAATGTGGGAGTGAATATGGCTGAATACATTGTATACTTAAAAGGGATCGTCTCTAGGAAACACGGCACTATGCATTACGACTATATACCAATTTAACAAAAGATCTAGTTTTCTTCCCAGACTGAGGCTTTAAAATAATGATTCATGGGCACTGTTCACAGCAGCCCTAAGATGCTGCACCCATTTCAGAGGAAGATGTGATTGTGTGTGCATCTGCCAGCACCTGGATCTTTCAGTGAGGAGCATGAGTAATAAGCTCGCAGAATTGAAATACCACATTCTGTGGTAATCCCAACTAATCATCTTGCTAATAAATATCTTAAGACCACATTTTTTTCTCTGGGCTTCCAGCTTCCAAAGGAACATTTTGATTGTGACATAATTTTTAAATTAGTGGGTTTATTCATAGTTTCATATTAGTAAATGTCAAGCTTATTACTAATGAGCAAACTCTGTAAATCCACAGTAGTGTTCATTTTTAACAGTACAGGAATTAATATGAGGAGAAATAAAGAGACAATTAAAAATTTCCTTAGTGGTATTTAGTCCTATAAAATTCTGTGCAAAGCAAGAAAACATGCAGGCACTTTGGAGCATGCATTTAGAAAGGGTAACAAAACTGTGTCACTGCAAGGCAGAACGGTAAACCCACGCTTACCACAGAGCATCTGCTTACAGACACCTTCCCTCACTATGTCTCTCTGTCCATTGCTATTGAGATTTTCCTGCTGGCCTTTGATTTGCTAAAATGCACATTTCCAGCAATTTTTCATTTCATAAGTATTTGCGGCCTCTTTATTGATGTTGTCATTCTAATCACTGGGACAATTGCTTTTACTCGAGAGGCCAATGTTTAGTGTAATATTCAGCTCTTCCAAAGCTATGCCGCAAAAGTTCTTATACCTAACCAGGGTTTGCTAACACTGACCTTTCTTTCCCTATTAACCTACTGAGTAGTAGTATATGTATCTGTGGCTATTTAACCTCCCAGCCTCAAAATCTGAGAAGCATATACTTTATGTGGGACTTATGACACTTTCCTATAAAGCCATCCTACAAATACACTCAAGCAAATACAATTGTTTTTCAAACCTTCCTAAAGCTTGAGTCTATTTGCTATGATGTTGGAGGATTCCTGTGTTGGTGGCCATGGAAACCACCTATCTTATGATGGCAAAAGGTCTTTTCTGCATTTTTTTCCTGGAAGCTTGCCAGGTTGCTGGGGACCAGATAGTGTCCTACATTTTATGAAGTCAAGTACAGATATTTTGAGTGATAGCTCCCAAAGGTTCCAGAGCACAGTTAATATTCTAAAAGTATAAAATGGTTTGCTCTGATGGGGAAACTGCATAGTTTTAAGTGCATAAGCAAGCCAATGTACCAACAACAATAGTATTGATTTGGAGTCACTATCTTCCCTAATCATGGCTATCAATATAATTTGTCATACAAGAAAGAGGTCTAAACCAATTGTGTAAGTGGCCATTCTACTCCCTATCCCACCCATTTTCCAAAGACAATTTATACAGCCTGCCTACAAAGGGACACATTTGATTCTCACATTTGATAACATGTAGATGGTTATCTCCTTGGAGGCAGGGAAGGCTGTTCAAAGTCCAGGTTGCTTATCATCCTTCCTTCAAACTCAGACCTAAGCAGTCCATGGAAACCAAAATAGCTTTGAATGACCAAGCAGTTCTCATTCAGCCCTGAGATTCTACATGTAAACACAAACTTGACTCAGGCTAGAACTGAAGTGGATTTTCCTGCTCCTTTACCACCAAGAGGCCAGGTTCACAGAATGAGTCTATAGGAAGTATCACTTGGGCCTTGCCTGGCCTGCTCACCATGAAGACTCTGAGATGTGCACCTTTCACTGCACAAGCAGGTAGGAAAGAGAGAAAGGTGACCCCTCTCCTACTTTAGGTTATAAGTTTCCCATCACAAGCATATCTGCCTTGGCTCAGTGTCAGGTAGTCTCCAGGCAGGGCAGGGGACACTCATCCTGACATAGCATGTTTGGTGGCAAGGCACAGATAGAGGGAAGATGGAAATAAGGGCCACAGACATAGGGTAGAGAGAGTTCCTTTCCTCAAGAGAAAATAGGCCCATCATTTGCCCTCACACCCATAGCCACTGGCACAGGGTCAATTAGCATCAGACAAATGAAAAGTGAATTCACTCCCTGCCACTTCCCATGTCCCTGTTGCTAGCACTTAAGTTCTATTGACTGACTTTCGGGAACCCCCATGGATGGCCTTACCCTCCCTGGGGAGCAGAGGGGGGATGAGGTGGAGAGGGTTGGTAGGGCTTTGGGGGGAGGGGAGGGAGAGGGGGAAGGGATTGACATGTGAAGCAGCCTTGTTTCTAATTTGAACTAATAAAAAAATAATCTCTTGGGAAAAAATAAAAATAAAACTTTTAACTATTGGAAAAAAAAAAAAAAAAGCAAGCATCTTGTTCAAAGGGCCTGCTCCTACTGTTCCAGTATGAAGGATGGTCTTCTTAAGATTCTAGCCTCTCCCAAAACAAAGAATTGAGTTAATTGATATTTAACCCAGGGGTTGGGTTACAGTGTGAAAGTGGGTCTGAGCCCTTCACTGTGGCAAAGAAGCAGAAAAACCATGCCATGCTTTTTAATGGGATCTTTTTCTTGATTATTTGGAAATTTCACATAATGTACCCCAATCATATTTACTTCCCAGTCCTCCAAAATCCACTCCCACCTGTGTGACCTTCCTGAAAACTAAAGGAGAAGAAAAAAGAAGAAAAAGAAAGTCCAATTTGTGTTGCCCATATACTTAATGGAACATGGTTAAACTCCCAGCTCCTTAAAGAAAACCGAGGCCTTCCCCACCCCACCCCTGCTGGAAGCCATCAACTGTGAAGAGCTACACTTCAGCATCTTTATCACAATTTTTAAGAGTTCTCTTCAGTGGCTCCTGTCTAGACTGTTTCTATGTTTCTCAGTCCCAACTGTGAGCCAGCTATCATTAATACCACTGCTAAAGAAGCTTCCCTTGTCTTCAAAGTCAGCAGCAGCAGATATGGATGCCCACATGGTTTCTGGGTACAGCATGGGCCACACACGTCAACCAGACTTCCAGTGGCAGCACAGATTACGGACATCCCCAAGGCCTTTGGTGGTAATATGGACCATGAACATGAGCATGGTCTGATGGCATAGACCACAGACATCAACATGAATCCAGGAGGCAGCCCAGCCCACACACATGAACACACAGACCAACCTTTTATGTAGCTATTCATTCAAAGTACCTGGACACAGACAGTGTGTGTGTGTGTGTGTGTGTGTGTGTGTGTGTGTGTGTGTAGGTATGTATATGTATATGTGGAAGCCAGAGCATAATTTTGAGTGTTCCTTAGGTACCATATAACTATTATTTACTTACTTACTTACTTACTTATTGAGACAGGGTTTCTCACTGGCTCAGAACTCATTAGAGGACCCAATTCACCAACTGAGTCATCTCCCCAGCTCTAAGAAAAATTCTTATCAGCAAAATTAACTTATTTCTTCTCACGCCTTTGCCTGCCATGATTAAGGCAGTTGCAGCCAAGTCATAAAAGCACAAATCCCTGTAAGTTGACATTGATAGAGTAAAAGATAGTCAAAGAATGTTTGAGCTATTTTTCTTCAGCCTCAGATGAGCAGAAAAAAAAAAAAAAGGCAACTCCTATCAAGGATGTTGAAATGACCAAATCTGCAATAGCCATTTGGACAAGGTACAGGTGAATAGTCCAATTCTTCTGTAGAAATGGACAAAAGATCCAGGCCATTATTCCAAGGCAAATAGATAGCTCAGAGGCTGAAATTTGTGGTTCTGATCCCATTTGAAGAAAAATGAGGGTGAAGACAGATACCTGGTGGCTCATTCTTTCTCAATAATGCCTGAACCAGTGCTTGGCTGTGTCAGTTCACAGTGGTCTCTGACCAAATGGTGCCATCTTTAGCATTCTCTAGACAAGAGGAAAAAAAAAAAAACTACTGCAAAAGAAAAGGACTGCTATTGATGACTTAATGTCAAACCACATTCCACCTTTTTTTGCCCAGAATATACAAATCTGAAAAATAAAATTTTTAAATAGAAAAGTAAGAAAGTTATCCTAATTACCTTTAGATAAAATAATACCAACCAGTTGATTATTAGAGACTTGATAGCTCATGTGTAGTCTAGCATTTTCTTCTATGTGTTTTGTTCAGGTGCTCACTCATTATTCAGCATTATCACAAACCAGCCTTTTGTTAGGTGCTAGATATAAAATAAAGGAGATGGTATCCATTTGTGGTCAATTTGGCTTCTGGTAACTACTGCCTGTTACTATGTTTCACAACTACATGGTTTAAATGTTGCCCTTCACAATTATAAGGGGAAAGCAGTAACAAAAACTCAAGTTCCAATCTCTGATCCAAAAGAAAAAGTAAAGCAAGCTGAAAACACAGTTTCAGACAGCGAGGCAGCCTGGGCAAAAACAGAATGGTATAATGTATGTAGCGGAACATGGCATTGGGATGCACTGGAGATTAGATGGCCAGGTGAGGTTCCTCAGAGATGAAAAGGGGAAGCACACAAGGCTAGTTGTCAGTTAGGGTGGCCTTCTCACCTCCCGTTCCCAAGATTCATGAATAACTACCACTTCAGTTAAAGAACAGGATAGTTTGCCAAGTCAGAAGAATCAATACTAGACAACCCCCTCTTACCACTCAGTGGGAGGAATATGAATTCTCAGCTCCCCACAGATAAACTCAGTCAGAATATGCAGCAATTTGATCCCTAGGTACATCGATTATTTCTTAAGACTATGCTAAGTCCAGAGCAGGCCAGCTTGGCTAAGACTAAAAGTTCATTCATTCTCTTGTTTGCTTCACTATCAGAGAACCAAACAAAGAAAGGGGTTGCTGTGAGGGGAGAGCTCTCTAGACCCTTTAAAGAAAAACTTAATCCAAGCTAAATTTGAATAAAAATACATAGAAATTGTATTAAATTGTTTAAACTTTGCCCATATTGAAATGCTATCCTGTGGCAATGGATTAAGCAAGAAAGTTACATGAAATTTGCAGATAAGAATCTGTAAACTACAAAGAGACTGGACCACATAGCCAAGCAAGAGAGCTAAAAATGTTAAGAGAGTACAGAGGGAGCCAGATACTAATGGAAAGGTGCTGGGGGATGTCCTTTTGTGTGCTGTGAATATATGCTTCTCTTATTGGTTGATGAATAAATGCTGATTGGCCAGTAGCCAGGCAGGAAGTATAGGCAGGGCAACCAGACTAGGAGAATGATTACTGGGAAGAGAAAGGCAGAGAGGAGCCTCAAAGGAGATGCCATGTAGCTGTCAAAAGATTACATGCCAGATCATTAAGGGTAAGCCACAGCCTCATGGCAATTCATAGTTTAGTAGAAATGGGTTAATAATTAAGAGAGAGCTAGCCAATAAGAATCCTGAGCCATCAGCCAAATAGCTTATAATTAGTATAAGCCCCTGTGTACTTATTTGGGACTAAAGGTCTGTGGGTCCTGGCAGGAAAGAAACTCCATCTTCACGAAGAACGTGAATTAGTAAGGTAGCAGTGAGCAGAGTAGGAATGGTCACACCTGGAAACATTTTGAAGACCCAGTAAGACTTACTGATGGGTGGCATTATGGAGTTGCCGTAGGGCAAGGGGGGATTCCAAGAACCAGTGCTTAGCACAGAGTGATACACTACCTATACTACCAAGCAACTTTCAGGCCCTATGGTCCACCTGGAACTACTCTGATCCCAAATGCAAAATGTGTTTGAAAATGATGGGTAACGCCATAATACCTAGTTCCTACTTCTCTCTTCCTCACCATGAAATTCTTACCTGCTTTTCCCTAAAAAGAAAGATACCAGAGCAATATAGTAATGATGTAAAAAAGGAGTAAATTAATAGTGATTTTAAAATAAAATGAACAGTAGCTAGCTGGGCAGTGGTGGTGCATGCCTTTAATCCCAGCATTTTTGAGTCAGAGGCAGAAGGATCTCTGTGAGTTTGAGGTCAGCCTAGTCTACAGAGTGAGTTTCAGGACAGGACAAGCTCTATAGCTACACAGAGACACCCTATCTTGAAAAAAAAGTAGCTAAAATTCTATAGACAAGTGCAGAAAAACATGATTTAAAAACTAGGACCTCAAGTTTCCGTGCTACATAGTCAAAGGTTGGCAGTATTAGTCAGAGCATCTTCAGACTTCTTCACACTCTAGAGCCTAACTACTGAAGCAAAGAACTAAAAATCATATCTGGAAGCCAACCTTTAAGTCTCTAGAAAGGCCACTTCTAAAGAGTTCTTCAAGTATAAGTCAAGCTCCTTCTCTTGACATTGGTCTTTATTCATAGAAGGAGAAGTTATTCTGAGGTCAGCAGCCATCATCTCTACCCTTGGGATGAAGCACCTTCAGAAACATCACCATCCCACTTCCAGTTGCATACAGCACACTTTCAAAGACCTCCTCGTGATGGAGAACCTCTCTTTCCTTCCCAAAAGCAGTTCCTTTCTGTGTATTCTGAGACTGGCAAAGTCCAACCTCCCACCCTCCCCATCCCAATCACGACCTCCTCCAAGCACATGTCTGTTCTCGACCTGAAACCCTATTATAGCCGAACTATTTTTGTGTACACTTGCTACCAAAGTCAGCAGAAGGTTAACAAAGGGCAAGGCAGAATTCCAGGCAATAGTTTTTTAAGTAGAATTCCATTTTCAGGTTCTGGGATATAGAACAGCTAGTTGTCTCTGAGTTTATGTTAATACCAGCATTTTTCTTTCTCCTTCTGTGTGATTCTGGGATACCTCATGGTCACCCAAGGAAACTAATCCAGTTCTTTCCAGCATTCTAAATAAGGGCTGGAATTTTTTTCCCAAAGGAGAATTTTATTCCAAAGCCAATTATTTTACAAATTGGATTCATGTCTTACCTAATAGGCTATGGTGAGAATCTATGGGGAAATCCTGCCATTTTCTGTCTTGAGAAGCACTGCCTATCTGGGTATTCTCTTTCATCTGTCTGTCTGTTTTTCTTTTTCTTGCTTCCTTCCTTCCTTTCTTTCCTTCTTCCTCTCTCCCATCCTTTCTTTCTTTCTTTCTTTCTTTCTTTCTTTCTTTCCACCTATCATTTATCTATCTATCTATGTATCCTTCTATCTTAATACCCATATTTAAATCTGTATTTAAACAGATTTTTTAAAAAAAATAAACTCTGTTTCCAAAGGAAGGAAGGAGAGAGGAAGAGAGAGGGACAGAGGAATCAAGAGGTGAAGGTAAGAGAGGAGGCAGAGGGCAAGAGGCAGGGAACTACCACTACTTCTCTGAGCATGCCTCTGTGGAGTAACGAACCTTTAGGATTGTCTGTGTCTGTGGAATAATATGAACCTATAGGATTGTCTTTGTGTGTGAAGATTACAGTTGGTTTATAACTTTCTGCATCCCTATTTGCTTGGCAGAAATGCTTTGTAGTTTAGTGCCATGGATGTTTTGTTTGTTCATCTGGTCTGTCTATGCAGCCCATGCTGGCCTGGAACTTTCATTCCTCTGCCTCAGCCTCCTGTGTGCTGAGCTTATAGGCATATAACAACAGACCAGCATGTATGTTTTAAAATGCAACACCTTGATATATAATTTGTAGATCATGAGGTCACTAGCATGCAAGACTTCAGAGAGTTTTAATATATTTGCCAGTTGTGCAGCCATCAACTCAATTGATTTTAGGGCATTTCCACTCTTGGAGGGGGGGTGGGGCTTTAGAGAATTTCAGAGCCCACTCTGTGCCTCTCGTCAATTAAATCATAGTCTGCTGGTGAGACACGGGTACATGGAATCTGTGAAGCTCCCTAGGGAGTCTTAAGGGGCAAGTGAGTTTTGGAAGTAATATTACATAGGGCCACTCTTGGGACTAGATAGGAAACACATAGAAATAAAGATATGGACATATTTAACATAAAGATGAGTCTAAATTATCATAACCCTAAAGAGGTTTTAGGGAAAGCCATATTGAAGATAAAGATAAAGAGAAGGTTGTCCTAAAGAATTATTTTGTCTAACACAGGTGAAATGATCAATTTTTCATCACAAACACATGTTCAGAGTATGGAGTACTCTGAGCATGTAAGATATGAACAAGAGTATTAGTGGAGGAAAAGCTCTGGGCTGGTCTTCAGGATGCTAGTGATGTATAGTTCCTTTGTCAAATCTCTTCCCACCACATGTGTTACTCATGGCACCATTAACTTCTGCAACACCTTATAACAGAGCTCTCACTAGCCAGCAGAACTCATAGCTGAGCATCCCTCAGAGCAGGGACAACTCTTCAAAATCAGAAGTAACACCTTCATTGAAACAAGATCCACTTCAACATCCTTTGCACTTGTTTTGACACAGAGAAGACAAATATTTGTTGGACTGAACCACAGTGAATTCACAATTACTGTCAAGCAAGAAGGAAAAAAAAATAGGGCACTCATCCCAAAGAGCTCAGAACACTTAGTGGCTGCTGTAGCTTGCAGAAGACTGGCAAACAAGACCTGCAATTTTTCTCTGTAAGGCACATCCTGAAAAGAAACTCTTTGGGCACTTAATAATTCCAGTGACTAAGTGGCAGGACCACAAGCTGTTATTAAGAACCCTGAATGATGTATTACCAACATGGAGATCGAGAAAAATGCTATCCAGGGGAAAAAGATTAATTAATATCAATTAATTTTCTTTTAAGGACCAGATTATGCAGAAGTCTTCAGACCTCTGAGGAGAATGTGAGAAAATTTTACAGTAGCAGATCGCCAAAGTTGTCCCCTGGGGTATGTTCAAGATGAAGAACAAAGGACAGTGGCACTTGTGTTAGTGTGTAGTCCTAGGGGTGGGAAGGAAAGAAAAGCAGGCTTTAGAGGGGATAGAGAAAGCTTATGGGCTGAAAAGAAATTTTTAATTACAATGGAGCTTACAGTTACACAATATGCCGTAGTATTAAGTACCCTCAGCCAGAAGGAGAGTAGTTTTTTTAAATAGAAAATACAGAAAGCCAGTTAACAAGAGCCCCAGGTAAAGTCCATTAGAGGAAGAAGACTTTCCTTAGCCTCCCCTTCAAGCACAGGGTGATCAAGCCTGGTTTGTGCCACAGGAATCAAATATAAGAGATTCACCATCTAGCAAACTGGGGCAAGTCATTTCTTTGCTCTTTGCTTTTCATTTCTAAATTGAGAGCTTAGACCAAGATAATGTTCCCCAAGTTTGCTATGGGAGATTTAACATGCATTACTTAAAGAAAACAGCCCATGTTCAAATAGCACTGGGAAGAAATCAGATAACCTGACTATACAGATTTCTTTCTTACAGGATTAATGGAAATTCTGTTGTATTAAAGTCCACTTCCACCTGCAGAATTTAACCTGTAGTATTTCACTAACCAAAAATCCATCTCCCCTCCCCATTTTGTGTTTGTGGTGGTGGTAGGGTGCACATTATTGTTACCTGTGGAGTGTACAGCTCAACCTCAACTGTAGTTTCTCAGGCACCACCATCATGTTTTTTGAGATATTGTCTGACCAGTTATGGGGCTTGCAGAGTAGGCTTGGCTAGCCAGGAGCCCTGGGGTTCATCTGTCTCTACCTCCACAGCCCCAAGATTACCAACTTATGCCACTCCATTAGACTTTGTTATATGGGTTCTGGGGTTATACTTAGGTCCTTACCAACTGAGCTCTCAGCCTCCAACCAAAGAAATGCTTTGGGATATAGTACATCAAGTGATTGCCTTTTGCTGAATATTCAATATGATTTGCAAGTCTATTTTGTGGTTTTAGGTGCATAGATTTTTACACAATGGTCACTTAGAATCAACATCACGAAATAACAGCTTTCACTACTAACTAGGATAAAAATGTACAAAAAATAAATGCAAAAATCTCCGCTATCTATGCAGCCTTTCCCAGAAGAGAAGCAAGAATTCCAGCACAATTAACAACTACCTAAGGGCTCTTCCCCTCCCCAGACATAAACCTGCAATTTCCTAGGAATCTGACCAGAAACCACATCTACAGAAAAAGAGCCACACTAAAGCTCTTGTGCAATACTTTGCAGTATTAGTGTGTCTGGTTTTTGGTTTTTATCTTCTCAGGTTATTAGCTCAGTGAATACTCCTCCAGAGCTACACTGCAATCTCACCAAAATAAAGAGAAAACGTGTCTTGAATTTTTTTTAGATTATTAAATAGGTGTGTGTGTGTGTGTGTGTGTGTGTGTGTGTGTGTGTGTGTGTGTGTGTAGGTGTCCTTGGAGATCAGAAGAAGACATTGGATTGTCTGGAGCTAGGGGGTCATCACTCCCCTGTTGTGAGTAAAGGAAAGTGAGCTCAGGTCCACTGCAAAAGTGTTGTGTGTTCTTCAGCACTAAGTCAGCTCTCCAGCCTTCAGGAAAAGGCTCTTAAGTGATGTCCTAAGATGTAACTGAGGACCACAAAAATGACTCTGCTAAAATAGCTGTGATAGAATCTTCAACTTCTTCTCATACTGGCTAGTCCTGAAGCTCTTTGCCACACTGAAGCAACAGTTCTGTTTTGGTCTGAGGTGTGGTCCCTAAAACACAAGGTAAAGTCTTCAGGCTGTTGAGGGTGACAGTGCAGACTGTTTCTCTGTCCTCACCCATCTGACAACAGGAAACCAAGTCTCCAAGCTGCCACATTTCACTGGGAAATTACCAGGGGAAGTCCTAAGAAAATCGGTGGCCATTCCCCCCATGGTGTTCTGTTTTCTCTACAAAAGTCCTCATCGTTGAGCTTTGAATTTCTGCTGAAAAGCACATGGAATTTTCTCTCAGTCCCTAGTGCAAAAAAAAACAAAGCCCCATCAGGAGTAAAGAAAAGAGTTATAGTTGCAGAAAAGGTCTTCCTCCCACATTGATGTCCACCCCAGCAGCCTCCAGAGTGGACTTGTACTGTGAGAACTACTAGTACCTGTGTTTCCCAAGTAAAGGACTGATCCACAGGGTGTAGAGAAGTCCAAGAAGCAGAGGCTATTTCAGGCAGGCAGTTCTCTGCTGTGGCTCTCAGGAAGTGACATCAAAGGCTAGCCGCCCCAATTAAAGGCTGGGGTGGGGGTGGGGTCATCCACTCGACCTTTCTCCCTGTCCAGATAACCCGCAGCTGCAGAGACTGTTACTTCCTGGTAACTTCCTGCGCGCTTGCTCACTTACGTTTGTGAGCTTTTCACTATGTTGTTCTGCTTCCTAACTAAACAGTGGTGCCGGCCACAAAGGAGTTAAGCAGTGGGGATCAGAAGGGTAACCCTTCCAGAAAGCCCCTTCCTGGCCTCCAGCTCTCAGCAAAGGCACTTCCCCTCTCCTGTGAAAAACAACACTTGAGCAGCAAGGCAGCTAAGCTTGTGGTTTAGCTCAGAAAGTGTTAGCCCCATCCTTCCCTCCCTTGTATCTCTTTCTACTCTAGCTTGCCCCGATTTGGAGCAGGGTCAGGAAAAAGTCCTGTGGCTATAGGAGCTTTGAAATGGAGACTCAAGCTAATTAAAGCTTTAGCTTTAGACCCAACCCAGCTTTCAGGTCCGAAGTCAGAGTTGGTTTTGGAATTTGAGTTATCCTTTGAAAAGCCGAAGGTGTCTTTGTTCTAAGTTCCATCTCTAGCCCTAGGTAGAAAGAGCTGGCCTTCCAGGCTATCCTAGAGAACACAGTTACCCCATCAGTAAGATGTGGCACCTGTCCTTCCCACAAAGCCCAGGCAGACAGCACATAGCATCAACCTGCTTGTTTCTGAGGACTCAGAAAACTGCAACTTACTGTTTTTATTTTTTTTTTTATTCCTTTTTCTGATACTGGCCAAAGGTGAAGAACCCTTTCCCTTGTACCCTGGGCATTTGCTCTGAACTGCTCTTTCCTTTTGCCATGTGTCAGCTTCTCCATCCCCATTGAAATGATATAGCTTCTCCCTCCCTCTTGCCCTCAGGACTGCTGCTGGGTTTAAAGCTCACTGCCCTATTGTTTTTCTCTAAACTCTAATAAAATTGCCCTCAAGCTCCCCCTTGGAGTTCATTTCAAACTTCTCTTATTAATGACCCTGGGACTCACAAAAGGGACCTCAGTTTCCCAGATAACAGTCTTAAACTGGTGTCATCTAAATGCCACCTGGGCTCCTCTACAGTTGCCAGAAGAAGCTGAAAGGGTGCTCTGTGTTAGGATAAAGCTCGAGGGGATCCTTGGCAGATTCCATGGCAGGCGAGGGTGGCCAGTAGGGGGATAAATATGCCAGGTAGACAGAGCTTAAGTGAGAAGTTTTATTAGAAAGGGGAGGGTGGGGGAAGGAAAGAGGAAAGAGGTAGAGAGACACAGAGACAGAGAGAGGACAGAAGAGAAGATGGGGAAAAGTCCTGTCTGCCCCGGGGGAACAGAGGAAAGAGAATGGAAATGGGTGGAGCTTTTCTTTTAAAGATCCAGGGTACATACACCTGCCATGCTCAGGTGGGGGGTGGAGGCAGGGAGCCAGGTTTGCCTGGACTACAACACTGGGGACATAGCTGAGCTCTGTGCCCTCCACCTAATACCTCCAACAACATATGCTAGGAATGGTGGCAGCTTAAGGATGGAGAAGAGCCTAGGCTTGACACCAGTCTAACTGGACTACACCACAAACCTATTTATCACTTTGAACCCAGGGACTTCCTTAAGTGTGACCCTCTCCCCACAAGCCCCAGTTCCTGGGCTTAGTTTCACCACTGATGCACATTAAGAGAGCTGGTGCTCAGCTCTCTTCACAGCCTCCATCAGACAGAGAAAGGCTATTCCCAGGCTTCTCACACCTCCTCCCCTTCCCCCTCCCAGAGAGAATGCCTATGTCCTTGTCTAAGCTTTATGTCCCTCTTTACCCTGGGTTTCCCTTATTTATGGCCTTGTCTCCACAGTGGGTGGTGAACTTGCTGAGGTCAGGTACACCCACCTGTCTCCATGTGATCTTGATAGCTCCAAGAACAGCATAGATAGGACCATTTGAACTAAGAACTAACAAATGAAAAGAAAAATGCAAAAACTCAGTCTGCCATGAGCAGTAAGTATTAGGATAAAAAGGAAAGTCTGTAGGAATTGCCAGAAACTGTAGACAGTGAGCTAGTTAGGCACTGACTGTGAACCCTGTGTGCACTGACACAGGCAAATGACCTAAGGAGAGGCATTTCTGGGTACAGCACATGCTGCAATGGGAATCTAAAATATGGGCTGAGGTTCCTCTCTGAACGTCTTTCAGTAACAAACAACAAACTCTTATTTTTTTTAAACCCATAAACATCAGAAAGGTATACACTAGGAATAATGACTTGGTTATGATATTTTAAAAGCCTGTAAGTGCTGGAACCAGTAGCAAGGAGACACCATGGGAGACTGTAGAATCAGGCTTACCCGATAAAGAAAAACCTTTAATACTAATTGTAATCAAATAAGAACTCTATCTGAAAGAATAAAAGAGTTAGGAAGGCTAGAGCACAAAGCAAGACTCATATCTGCAGAGAGCAACTGGCTTCAGGGATAGAATTTATAGATCAGAAGGGAACTTGTACACAGTAATTCTTAGATGCAAATGCACACTGAAGCAATGATTTGAGAGCACAAAACAGGATCAGTACCCCTCTCCCTCCTCAACTATGGGCTACTAAGGGATGATGCCAAAGCAAAGGTTGCTGTCTTTAGTTATGTACCAACGGAGGAGCACACCAGCCTCTAACAGACACACACAAACTCATAGCACACCAAAAATCAGGGCTAAGCTAGAGAGAGAGAGAGAGAGAGAGAGAGAGAGAGAGAGAGAGAGAGAGAGAGAGAGAGAGAGAGCAGGCAGGGTCAGAGGGAAGGGGGTAAGAAAAGGTGGAAGGTTACAGTAATCAGAATATTTTACACATGTATAAAACTGCTAAGGAACCAATTCAATAAAAGTTACTAAAAATATAAGAGGTAAAACTAAAATTTAAAAATATATAAGAAGTGGAAAGTAACGTAGAGAAAATTTCTGAAGGCGAGAAAGGTATGGTGGGAAATGAAAACTTTGAGTGAGGCATGAGGAAGCAGTGAAGAGGGGTCCCAGAGAGAGCACAGAGATTGCTAAACACCCAGGGTCCAGTGCTAGGGAAGCCTCCAAGGGAAAACACAAGCAAACGCAAAGAAATGAAAGCTGGTAATTCTTTAGGATTCAATAACATGTAATGATAAAACAGTTCCTTTGCCCCAAGTCCTTGGAGCATAAGGAAATCTGGGACAATCTGTTCTCTTGCCACAGTGGGAAGGAGGCTCTTTGTTTCAAAAGGTCTGTGGTCAAATGGTAGGCTCTGACGTTAATCAATTTATTTCCATTGAGAGAGAAGTATAAATGCAAGGTCTCTATTTCAGAAAAGGCCATGAAAATGTGAAGACGTTATTATTTTCAAACTGAGAGGAGAGGTGAGACTCTCTGCCTGGCACATTTCGGAAGAGTTCAATCAGCCCGGTCCAGGGGATGGATTTAAAATAGAAAAGTAATGGGAAAAGGGCTTTCTATGAACAGAGACGATGGCTGATGAAAAAACATCCCTCTGGAGCCAATTCTATTAATACACACTTACCAGGCAGCTTGGAGGGTTTGGAAGAAAACCTATATAGTTCTCATTTCCCATAGCTTCTGGGTCTAATTATATTATGTTTGTATCCATACATGGATAGGCAATAGTGCAAGCACATACATGCACACGCGCACGCACACACACACACACTATTTTCATATAGTGACAGAGATAGCTGCATATCCAAGTTGTATTTCCTTATCTTAAAATACATGCTGTCTTTCAAAAATAGAGAAGAAGGAAAAAATAATATTGGCCCAAAGACTGACTATCTTACTCACTAATTCATTCTTTAGCTCCGCAAGTGTGTATTGGTTGCTACCCTATCAGAAACAGAGTTGGGCACACCAAGGTTCTGACTACTAAGCCAAGTTAGGAAACAAACTCTCATGGTTCAATGCAAGAGATACATTCCTGCTGGAGTTTAAAATTCAAGTACACAGGCCACTCGGTGTCTAGAATGACCCAGACGCCCTCTCCTGAATTTATGCCCATATGAATTTGTGCCCCATGCTCTGTTGTGGGTCAACAATAAGAAAGACAATTTAGAAACTACGACTGCCCACTAAATATCTAACAGAGAAACACTCAGCTGGAAACTGTGAGTGCATGTTTAATGAAAGTATACCAAATAAGTTCTCTGGTAATAAATCTCTTGATGAAAATTTAGTCAATGGAGCATTTAATTTGATGGCAGAATCTGCTTTCAGATTGTTCAAAAATTGGAATTGTAAGAAAAAAAATAGAGGCACAATCCGCCTCACTCAGGCTGTTCCTTAGGAATTCATTTGCACACTTAGAACATGCCTATGCTGAGACTTTCTTGAATATTTGATTTTACTTGGTGAACACATTACTTCTTATATATATATATATATGTAATTGTCCAGCCACCCTAAGACATTTATGAAAACAAGATGCTGTCTTAATGAGGTGAACTGCAGAGCAACTGCAGAGCGACATTTGACTCATTAGATGCCTCATTAGCTGCTATGAAAATGCACTCAACCTTCTCATCTCACTTCCCAATATTAGCTAACAATAACTCACTCACTTCAGCTGCTGCAGGTGAGTCTAGCTTCATAGCATGCTCTGCACAGGTTAAAGAATCACATTAAACCCTCAGAAACCTAAGACTAAGTGTGCTTAACTCCCAGCATGCTCCACCCCAGCAGTAGGCACAGAGGGGAAACGATAGAACGGACCAACCTATATTCTAACTTAATTATGGGATGCCAGCACAGGAAGCCGACATTTACATACACAGAAAGGGACAGAGAACAACTGTCCTTTTAACAATATCCAGTTTACTGTTATTTGTCTTCTCTGCCCTTGGTTATTTATCCATAGTAATATGGGCTTTATCTTATAAGGTAGGTGTGGTGTGTGTGTGTGTGTGTGTGTGTGTGTGTGTGTGTGTGTGTGTGTAAGCATGTACAGGAAGAAAGAGGGTTTATTTCCTTGAAATAAGATCTATCACTGAACTTTGGCAGGCAGCCAGCAAGTCCCAGCAATTTGCTTGTCTAGGGTAAGAGATATATGTGCACCATGGCTTTTTATGTGGGTGCTGTGATTTCAAACTCAGTCCTCATACTTGTGTATCTGAGCTGTCTTGACAGCCCCTATCTGTGTATCTTTATTTACTAGAAAACAAACAATATATGTTATATGAGGAAAGCATGTTTATTTGAGGCAGAGTTTTGCTCTACATAGCAGGCTGTCCTCAAACTCCAAGGCCTTCTACCTCTGTTTCCCAAGTGTTGTGATTGTTGGTGTGTTCCACCATGTCAAGCTAGAACACGCTTTTTTTTCATGAGATGTGCATCAAGAATAAGAAAATACAAGTTCAAAAGTTAATATAAAATGCAGTAGCTGACACTAAAGGAAATGGGTCCTATTGATCTGCATGTCGATATTCTAAAATAATGAAATATTTAGTTCACTATACTCTGTGACAACTGAAAGGAATCACAAGAAATTTATGTATGTGTCTGCACTTATAAAGACACACTCCTAAATTTCATTTCACCTCTTAGAGGAGATAATTCCTAGGAAAAGTATCCTAGACTTTTTTTTTTTTTTTTGTCTGATGATATCTCATTTGACACGAAACTAATTACAGGAAAACCAATTAAATACTCAAAAGAAAGAAAAAATCTTATGATATAAACTTCAATATTATTTCAGGACATAGTGACATAGTATGCTGGTTTTAATGAGAGTGACTCCCATAGGCTCATATACCTGAATGTCTGGTTCAGAGGTGGTGAACTGTTTGGGAATGATTGGATCAGAGGAGGTGTGTCACTGGGGGTAGTCTTTGAGATTTCAAAAGCCCAAGCCAGACCACGCCATGCCTATGGATCATATATAAGCTCCTGCTTCGGTGCCATGCCTACCTGCCCAAACTCCCAGCCATGATTGTCACTCTAACTCTCTGGAACTGTAAGTACCCAAATTAAAAGCTTTCTATTATGTGTTGCCTTAGTTGTGGGGTTTCATCACAGCAATAGAACAATTTCTAAAGCACATGGCATCTGAGTTTGCTTTCTATGAATCTGCAGTTATCTTTCCACCTGTTTCTTACAGCAAAGGGGTAACCATACTTGTATACGAAAACTTCCTGGCTAAGTTACTGCTCAGGGGAAGAACTAGTATTTCTTGGAACCTGTTGAATACAGTGCTTATAATTAGGGTAAAACAAAACTAGCGTGTATAGACACATATACTAACCATACGTATAAGCATACTATACACACATTTACACATGGATAGATATACATACGTGTATGTACATGGATAGATAGCCATGTACACACATACACACACACACACACACACACACACACACACGTGTGTGTGTGTGTGTGTGTGTGTGTGTGTGTGTGTGTGTGTGTGTGTGTGTACAGATACTAGACAGTGCATGTCGGTCGCTTAGCTAAGGTAATGCCACAGTTCAGGATAAATTTGAAATGTAGGAACAAGAATCTTTTATTTCTCATTGTTTGCTTCTGAGAAGAACAAGAGGCATCCCACTGTCTGCCAGACATCAGAGGAGCACTGACAGCCAAGAATGTGTGCCAAATGAACAGCCCAGGTAAGAAAACGCAAAAGTCTCTGGCTAGTCACTTACACTGTTGGCTGGATCTGGCCCCTTCCTTCTCCATGTATCCCCACCAACTAAATGGAGCATGAGTCATTTGAGTAATGACTCAGAAAATGTCTAGCAACCTCCTGCAACAGGAGATATAATGCTTCAGAAAAAATTCAGAAGTATTAGGATGGGGTTTTTATTTCTGCTCTAGCTAGACCACATCTCTTTCTCTCTATCTGTGTCAGAGGTGAAAAACTTCTCTCCTCTTCCCTAGGAAACAGAGGCTAAGCCATATGCTACCTTGAGGCTTATTCCATTTCTAAAATTTAAAATTTCACAGGACAACCATTATAAGAGTATATAAATGTAAAAGTATATAAATATTTGTGTTTGTGCTTTGCACAATTATTTATTTATTTATTTGTTTATTTTAGTCACTTCTCACAAAGTGCTGTGTTATGGATTTGGTGGTCATCTTAATGACAAATTTGCCTCTAAGCACTATAAGCCCTTGTTGAAAAGAAATTGCTTGGGCCAGAGAGATTGCTCACAGGGTAAGAGTGCTTGCTATATATGCATAAGAACCCGAGTTTGATCCCACAACACCCAAGGAAATAGTCAGGAATGGCTGTACAAAGCCAGCGAACTTGATGGGCAGCAGGCCAGCCTTGCTGAACTGGTGAGCATCTCATTTAGTGACAGCCCCTGACCCGAGTTAAAGGAATAAGGCCAACTCCAGGTAGGTACCATCCTCTGACCTTCACATACAAGCACATGCACCTACATATACATGTGTACCTGCACATACATGTGCACATATAACATATATACACCATGACACACAAATACATGTGAACATATAACACATATACACCGTGACACACAAATACAAATTTTTTTTTTTTAAAAATTCAAGAATTGAATTTTGAAGTTCAGTAAAATCCATAAAAGATCTTTGTTTTCCAATACAGAAATGTGTTGATCATCTCTGGCTTATTCAAAAGTCATAATGCCTACATTATTCTAACAGGAATGACTTCAGGACTTTGGGTTTTAAATAGTAACAGTTTTATCTGCCTACTTGTTTTAACTTCCATTTTAATATTGAATCATAGCTTGTCTGTCTGCCTATGACTTTTCATCTTCCTTTTGAAGCACAAAATTGGCTATACATTCATGTGTGTTACTGAATAACATTAGCACGGCCACATAGAATAGTATAAAATAACTCTGCTTTAATGATTAAAGAGCTCTGAGTATGAATTTTATTTTGGCAACATACTGTCTTTCTCCTTGACAAGAAGGCCAGTCACTACTTTCCTGCAGTCAGTTTGTCTTTCATAACATGTGAGAGTCAGATGAGACCGTGCAAGTAGGACACAGGTAGCATGGAGACCATGACTGATCAGTGAGGCCTGTCCAGGGTGTATGACAGGGATGGAGGCCAAGTTTTACTTCATGTTTGCCATTTCCTAAGACGAAGATCTGTCCACATTTAAGACCAGGATCTTTGTAAAGGGCAGCTTCTGCTCTTCTCTATGTCTGAACTGAGGGCTGAGGCCACATTTCTAAGAAAGTTCTCCAAGTTCTTACTTTATGCCAGCAACAATGATAAGTCCATTAAGCAGGTGATTATTAAATAGGTGATTAATATGTGTGATTGTCCCCACCCTGGTCAAAGAAGGCTATACACTTCCAGATAGGGAAATGGACATTTACAGACAGCAAGTAGTTTTCCAAAAATTCAGAGCTGTCAGGTAGTTAGGGGATAAACCCTAAAAGGCTGATCCTAGCATCCTTGCTCCTGATGTCATTTCAATGTCATAGCAGCATCACATTGCTTAGCTGCAACATCACATTGCTTACCTACAGCACCACATTGCTTACCTGCAACATCACATTGCTTACCTAGTACCAGGCACTTGCCTATTTTACACCAATCTCCCACACTGTTCATTATTTGCTTTTTATTTGTTTGTTTGAGACAGGGTTTCTCTGGGTAACAGTCCTGGTTGTCCTGGAACTCTCTTTCTAGACCAGGCTGGCCTTGAACTCACAGAGATTCACCTGACTCTGCCTTCTGGGTGCTGGAATTAACAGCATGTATCACCTCCTGCCTGGCTCTCCCACTGTTCTTAACAACCCTAGCAAGTCGGTAATACCATCATTTTTATTTTGCAGATAACAAAATTATTTAACCTTCTTCCTCCATTTGTCTCCAACTCACTGAAACTATAGCAATTCCTACTTAAGCAAAAGATTAGATGAAGAAAATATCTACAATGAGCTAAACACAAGGAACAGTGCATTAAGGAGAGAACAATTTATCAGCATGAATATGTAAAACACTATTAGTAAGAGCATAGAAAACACTGCCTTAAACTTCTGTCCTCTGTAAAGTCATCATGACAGGTAATACCAACTGGACCAGTGAAACTGAGCTATGAAACAGTTCTAAACAGTCTCAGTGGGATTTACAGTGGGCTTCTGCTCTCAGAAGAATCAGATTCATTTCTTATCATAATCTTTTACCCTCTGAAAGATCTCTCTTTATTAAGCTAATGAAACAAGATTGCATCAGTAAATTTCCCTGAAGAGGAGACTGCAATATAAGCAGCTCACAATGGATGCTACACTTAAGTATGCTTGAGAAGAGCAAACAGCATGTAACAGGACAGCAGGATCTCTGCTTTGTATGTTTAAAAACAAGTCTGTTTGAAAACCTAGGGTTCCCAGCAGGGGTTCTCAAACTGTGGTTGTAAGCTGCACTTTCAGTGTAAGTCTATAGCAGGGACTTCAAACACTGGTACTTAGCTCTCAACCTCATACAGTGATAAGGCAGGCAGTGGGGTATTTTAGGCTGGATGCTGGGGTATTTGAAGCTGGAAACTGGGGTATTTGAGCGGGCTGCTGAGGTATTTTAGGCTGAACACAGGGATATTTTAGGCTGAACACTGGGATATTTTAGGCTGGACACTGGGATATTTTAAGCTGGACACTGGGTATTTTAAGCTGGATGCTGGGAAATTTTAGGCTGGATGATGGGGTACTTTAGGCTGGACATTGGGGTATTTTAGGCTGGACACTGGGGAATTTTAGGCTGGATGATGTGGTATTTTAGACTGGTTACTGGGATATTTTAAAATGGACACTGGATACTTTAGGCTGGATGCTGGGGTATTTTAATAGCATTCTAGTTTTGTAATGTTCAGTGTCTGCCCACGGTTGTTGGAGGTACCTCACTTGTGAAAGCTTTCATAGAAGACTAGAGGACAGCAGAGGGGCTAGGAGACTCCCTGCCCTGACTGTGAGGATTTTATTAGCAGATGTATTTTAATACAGCAGAATTCTACACAACCCAGATATATGTAATTGACAATTGGTTTCCTCATGTCAGCAGAATTCTGTCCAATAGACAGCAGCCACTTCTGAGAGGACATGAAGGATAGCATGTAGCCTTCTTTCCAAACATAAGCTTTAAAATAGCACAATTTGTATTTCAAGATGACACCCCTAAGGTAGAATATGTGAGATATGAAAAGTTTACATTCTGTCAAATGTTTGTTTCTGTCTGCAAAAACAAAAGCATTTCAAAAGTATCTTCCTTTATTTGCTTTTCTTTTGTTGGGGATTGAACTCATAGCCTCATGCATGTCAACCACTGAGCCAAAAAAGTGAAACTTAACTCAAAAGATAAACCCACACTTGAAGGAAAGGTCCTGATCTATACCAAGTCACCATCAACAAACAAAAAGGGCATTTATTATGTGCTTGCTGATCTGTGGGATCCTGCGCTGACATATTAAACTTCTTACCTGATCCTCACAACTGTCCCAGACTTGGAAGAGGAGAGAAGTAAACATAAGGAGTTAAGGGAAACGTGTCCATGACCAACATCAAACAAGTGGCTGAGTCCATTTTCAGCCCCTGTAACAGCAGCGGAACCAATTTACAGGTGCTTAAGATGCATCATGGGACCTGCCTAGCATCAGGGTACGAGAGTCTATGTCTGACCACAGCCTTAAGATTCTTCTGTAGCAAATTTAAGATAAAGTGAAAGAAGGCGATTTGAGACAAATAAAAAATTTCTTGTTCAGAGTAATGCGTTTTTATATTTTGAGAATTGTCACGCATGTTTTATACCCCTTATACATTTCCCCAAGTTTGTATGTGTGCACCTGTGTATGAGGTATGTGTACGCGCCCATGTTCATGGAGGCTGGAGGTCTATACTGAGTATCGTCCTTCACTCCTCTCCACCATATTTTTTGAGCCAGGGTCTCTCACTGAGCTAGCTCACTTCTTGGCTAGCCTCTGGGGGTAGCAAGCTCTTGGGACCCTGCTGTCACTGTCTCCCAGCACTGGCATGGATGCACCACAGCACCTGGCTTTATCTGTAGGTGCAGGGATCCAAACTCAGGTCTCCATGCTGACACTAGCAAGCACTCCAACTGAGCATCTCCCCAGATCATGCTTCGACTACATTTCTTATGCATCTCCTCTCAATCACATTGAGGAGGAACCTGGCATTGTTATTTCTCAGCTTCCATCATACTTCACAGTCACACTTACAACTAGCTAGTCACGCTTTCTTGGAGACAGACTTGCGAGACCAGGGGTTGGCAAACATTTTCTGGAAAGGACTGAATGATCAGAATTTCAAGCTCTGGGGATCTCAATTTGTGTTGTTAGTCCTCAGGTCTACTGGTTCAGCAGGAAAACACCCTGGATGCCAAGATAAAAAAAAAAAAGGTAGCAGTATGAATGACAGGGCCAGCCTGTGTCCTCAAAGCCACTAAAACTTGAGTTCAGTATCAGCTTATTGTGTCACATATTATTCTTTCCATTTTTTTTTACCATATGAAAATGAGAAAACTCTTAGCTGATGAGCCACACATGAATGGGTGGCATTCAGTTGGTGGGTTGGGTTTGCCAACCGCTGTCCTGAATGAAAAAGGTTTCCTGTGTTAGAGGCATTTGCCTCAGTGCAAAGTTTTGTTATGCAAAGATTTCATTAGACAAAACTCCATGTTCAAAGAACAAGGGTATCCCCAGGTACCATCCTCTGGGGTGTCAGAAGCAACTGTCGTCCAGTGCACAGTATTAAAAAGTGCTGTTTTTAATTCCCTCCAGACATCCCCCATAAAATCTTGTAAGAATTCTAGGAAATGTTAGCAATAAGAAGTAAGTAATATTAATAGCACCCTAAAACAGTTCATCACATACAATAAAATGCATGCATTGCCTTATGAATATGTCTTCTTGAGTAAGAATGGCAATGGGATTTGAATGGAACTTCAGGATCACAAAAGCTGCTATTTACCAAATGCTTTCTCCAGAGCCTTCAACAACATTCTAGCTACAAGTACACTGCAGCTCCTTCCAGAAAACAGGCTAGCAGAATTACTAAGCCAAGAAAACTCCTCCAGGAGCCAGCTGAAGCCAGCTTACAGCTGCCCACAGAAGAACCTATTAAAACTTTCAAAATCTTAGAAGGCACCTGACATGCACTAATGACCTGAAATTGTCCTAGTTGGACCTTTGTACCACAAAACTCTGAAACATTCAGTTAGATTTCTTTCTCTGATTGCAAATCAAACACTTTATATGGTGCCTGGAGCAAACCACAGCAGTTTGCTGTGGTTAAGAACACATGTGGCTTTTGCATAGGTCCCGGGTTCAGCTCTCAGCATCCACATGGTGACTCACAAACACTTGAAACCAAGTTCCAAGGGAATCCAATGACCTCTTCTGGCCTCCACATGATCCTACATACATGTGGTACAATCACACACACACATATACATAAAAATTACCAAAAAAAAATCTTTAGGTATTTATCCACAGACTACGAGGCATCAAATCCTTGCAATAGGGAAAGTGATCTGAATGTGTCTAAAACACATGTGCCCCCCACTTCCCCCCCACACACATGAACTAGGAAGATGGTAACTCAGATTTTGTGGAAGGAAGAAGCTTCCCCACATCATAAATAGACAAATATGAGCTGCTGTTGAGACATCCTTATATCACTGTTGCCTCTGGCATGCCAAATGTGTTTTCAACTTGTCTTAACTGGAGAACTAAGCAATTTAAACATTTTGTCCAGAATCAAAAATACTTTTCAGAACCTATTATCTCTTCTAATTTTACATATTTGTCTAACATAAAAAGCACAAAAGCTATCACAGAGGCCATCATTGGCTTGTACAACTATGATCTAAGAAGTACCAGTCCAGAGCTGTAGAGAGTTGCAGCTCCGCTGGCAGCATCAAGGTAAGGTGGCTCTGCACCCACATGCATACACACACACACACACACACACAAGTACATAAACAAACACATACATAAACACACAAACACAGACACATTTAACAATATAATAGATCCTTTAAAAAGATACCATTCCATTTCTGGATAAGGCGAGCTCATGACGTACAATCTCTGTCCAGTTCATTGCCTTTTGCTTTATTGCCACTATTGAATGAAGATTCTTACAATGTAATATCTAGTAAGGGCAAAATGCTCCCAAGAAATATGTTTGTTTTTAGGCAAGAGGCTTTTTGATTATTCCTGGTTTCTGGTCTCAGTCCACAAGACTACATGAGACTGTAAACCTAATTCAAACAAATCATCTTGAGTTTATTCTTTCTGCGTCCGCTGCTGTCGTCTTCATTTTGTGTCACTTCAGGCATCAAAACCATTTTTGTAGGACTCTTTCCCTTTAACTTTACAAGATTAGAAAATAACAAAGAACATTTATTACTAGGTGAGCTGCAATATCAAACAGGGGATTATATCCTTATTTGTCAGTAAATGAGCTGACAATAAATGGCAATAGCTCATAAGAATGAAAGCAGACTCGAGCTGCAAGCTCTACACCTAATTCTGAAGCAAATTTCTTTCTAGGCATTAGGAAAGACTATCCCAAGATTGAATGGTCCTGAAACTTCACAGAAACATATTCCTGCATAATCAGAAATATGTAGACTCAAATAAATCTCCTTCTGCTCTTCAGAAAGCAATTTTCAGAGCCAGTATTTTGTTGGAGTTCTATTGAACCTCTTTCCATTGCACAGCCACAGTGGTGGTCTCTCTGGTGTTATTCATAAACAACTTTAATTATTTATTTGTAGACTCAGTGAGTATTGCTTTTCATCCAGATCCAAAGCTTATCACACATTTTACAGCAAAATATTTAAATGAAAGCTTGAAGCTCAGAAAATCTGGCACCAAGGCCAGAATCATCCATTGTTATACTGTGAACACTCCTACAAATTAAAGCAAGCATGGTACTCAAAGACATGTGTCCATATGAAGTCAACACTTGAGTTCCTAAGTCTAACTCCAGCTTCTTTGTAAGACAAGCTTTGTGGCAACTTTTTCTTCTTCTTTCAACAATTTGTAAGGAACAGAATAGAATGGATTACCCAGAACCTTTCACTGTCTATGAGAACTCTCAGCTACAGGTTCTTTGGAGCACCATCATGAAAACTGCTACAGTTGTCTCACTGGGGCTTCATCCTATCTGTTCAGTTTCTTTGAGGACTGCCAGGAGCCTTTAATATGCTAATGTTCCAAACACTGTCCTTGTTTACTTGGATTCTATAAGGAAAATACATAACATTATCTTTCTTTTTTATTGTTTCTGCTTTTTAACAGCAAGGATCAAATCCAGGGCCCAACAGGAGCCAGATGCATCCCTGTCACTGAACCAGACCCTCAATGCACTTTAAACAAAAACTGTTTTCTTCCTATTGAGGGAGAAAGACTCAAGGAAATACTATGTTACAAAATGTACTCTGAAGAGTGCTGGTTTACAGTATACACAACCAGGACTGAAACACTAGAACAGAGTCCGAGCATTACAAAAGGAGGAAATCATGAGCCATCTCTGCTGCCACACACTCCTGCCAGAACCTGGAAACTGCTCAGTTCTTCCTCAGGCAGACCCTAGGAAATTATCAACAATGATGATCAGGATCAGAGGGCAGCAGTCTTGGAAAATAACCCTCTTCAACACTCTACTTGATAGAGCCTATGACTTTCTGTCTATGACTTCCTTCCTCATCAATAAAAACAGGTGTGTTTCATGCTAGCGGACCTCCATGCTGGAGATGAAAAACAAAACCAGGAAAACGAAGTACCTTCAGCTGAAGAGCATCAACAGGAAACAGAAAAGTTTATGTATCCAGTCTAGGACCCAAATTCACCCAATAGATCAATCAATCAATCAATCAATCAATTAAGGGTGGATAAGTAGAAAGATAAGGCCTACAAGGCAGAGAGAGCCAACCTTGAATCTGCCTGAGGGCCTAGCAACAGGCACTTTTAGAGGTCCTGATCATGCTTAGCCAAAGAGGGGTGACCAGGCAATATCAACAAATCAGAGTGCAGCCTAGGTGCTGGGAGGAGTGTATACAAGGCTCTCCCCAGTGCTGAATAACAGAGACTGCTCTTTGTTTTTTACCTTACTCCCAGTGTCTGTGCCATTGTTGATGCCATGCCTTTTCAGACCCTCCCCAGAAAGGAGCCATTAGGACCCAGCAACATTTCTACCCCAGCTCCATGCAGACAAGTGTTCCCTTGATACTGATTAGAATAACACTTAAAAGAAGGCCAAGAAATGATTCCTTTTGCCCCTCTATAGTAAGCAGATTAGAAAGTGAGGGAGTTAGTTGAACATTCTTATTTTACAAATGAGAAAACTGGGTCTCTTCACAGGGTTGGGAGAGGACAAGGAAAATCCTAACTTTATCTGATCACCTAGGGTCCAGTGAGGTATGATGACTCCCTTAGTCTCTATGCTCTACTCCTGTGCTTACGTAGTTACCATTTGTCGGTCTTCTGCTAAATGCCACACACTGTGCTAGGCTATACACATATAGTTTTTCATCTGTTTCTCTGACTGTGGTAGGCTAGACTGTCTCATTTTACCAACATGACACAGGGAAACTTTCTCAGGGTCAACACTGCCCTGTTTTCCAGGAGCAGAATCCAGAAGGTAAGTCTCCAGAGCCCCTGACCTTCAGAAGGCCTCTTTCCCCACCCTATACTTGTCACTCCTTTTCCTTCCTATAGCCATTTTAAAGAACTTAGGTGGGGGGGGAGAAAGCTCAGCTGTCCATAGCTCTAATGTTCTCTTTTCTTTGCTCCTACAGACAATTTAGGGTCATCTGTCATCACCAAAAAAAGAGTGGACAGAAACAAGGATGCATAAAATAACCAGGGTCTTATCACAAATTGGACATCACAAAGGGGCACATTCTCTTAGCCCTTCAGAAAACAGAGCTTGGTCACATTTCTATTCCTTCTGTGGTTACTAAGGACAAATGACATGGAATGGATCAAATTGCTCACAATTTACTACTTTCTTCAAAATATATCAAGTGAGGCACATAGTAAATGACTTCAAAATCTAGTGGCACACTCTGAAGACACGGTGACCTCAGATTCTCAAAACGGAAAAGAAGAGGGGAGGGGGAAGGATAGGATGGATGAGGAAAGAGGGATGGTGGAGATAAGAAGCAATCCTCAAATCATCTGCATAGAATCCTCTGAGCTTGGGGCTCCCTGACTCACCCCAAATCACCTAGATCTGAATCATAGCAAGGTAGGATGAAGGGCTCTGCATGTAATCTACCAAAGGTAACCTATCTGAGACATGATTTGTAAATGTGCTGCTAACGGAACTTAGACACTTTCAAATTTACTTTAAGAATGCAGAGTTTGTCTATGCACAGAATTAGTCATTGGTAGAGTGCTGGCTCATATAGGAGCTAGAGCATGCAAGAATGTGCAGCAAGGTATGAGGAAGACATTCTCCTCAAGGAGACACTTCTTTGTGTCTATAGTGTCTACTTAAAGGAGATCCGCATCAACAACTTTATGCTGCAAATCCCTTTACATGCTTTTAATTTTGAAATCATTCAGAAACTGTAGTCACACATTGCCTAGTGAGGTTTGGTCAGGGATGGACAATATGCATGACAGAAAATTTGTAAAATTCCATAACAGAGTAACACGGTGGCCACATCAGTGTAGTAAGCATTCTCTATGAGTTCACATGATGGGATCCATAGACTTCTCAGAGCGTACCTTTTGGTGCAACCTATGTATCACATAGAACATGCAAGCTCAGGTGACACACTGAAACAGATGCAATGACTAGTTTGCTTCCACTCCAGGCCACCTGTGCTCAAAGATGTGTTTCCTTCTCTTCAGAAACATGTGAGCCCATGTGCTCCTTTCATTTACACAGTAGGAGGAGGTGCATTCTACACATCATCCTGTCACCTTTACTTTCCCCTCAAGGCTTCCTCATTCCATCTACATCTATAATTACTCCCAAGGGAATCACAGGCAGACGCCACACAGATGTAGCGTATATCATTTCATTGCTGGCTTTTGATGGACATTCAGAATTCCTCTACTCTTTGCTAACACAGATAACATTATGAGAGGCATTTATTCATGTCTTTGTTCACACAAGAGGATTTATATTTAGGATAAATCTCTCAAAGTAAAATTGAAAGGGCAAAGAATACATGCATTTTTATTTCACATCCTGCCAAAGAGGTTGTAATAATGTTAACTTCTATTAATAGCTTATGATACTACTTGTTTCTCCCATACCATCACCAAAACCTCATGGTTCTTGTTATGTTTTAATTTGCCACTATGACTTCTTTCTGCAATGAGTACCAAGTTGGTAAGATCAACGTGACTCGGCAGGTCTATTTCACTGGAGAATGGGCACAATAGAATGGGGGATAGGTGAACATCAAAATTAACCAGTCATATCTTACTGGTTCCATACTTTCCATCCTTTCTCCTAGATAAATCCTGCCTCGGAAACTTATTAGATTGTCTCTTCCTGGAACTCTCCCAAATTATAGCCATGCTTGATTCGTTCTCCTCTGAGGATCGTACAATTGCTTAGGATCTACTCTTCCATTTCTCTTGTGATTCAGTAGCATCCTTCTTTTAGACTGTCACATCTTGTCATGAGATAGCTAAGTCTAAGTCACTGGCTTTGGTCCCCCTGTCCTCTGGGTACATTTTTAAAGCTGAGTATCTAGGTTCATGGACAGAGGTGAATCATGAGGCCACCAAACATCTATGGGTCTGCAAGACTGTAGATAACAATCTTTGTTCCACAAAAGAAAAAATAAGTAGCAAAACTATAATGAAAAAGATCGGGAGACAGCTCTATAGATAAAGCATTGGTGCTTGAGGATGTAGACTGGAGTTCCAATCCCCAGAATCCATGTAAAAAGCCAGGCAGGTATGATGGTGGCCTGTAATCCCAGTACTCAGGAGGCAGAGACAGGAGACCCCTGGGTCAAGTTGGCTAGCCGGACTAGCCAGATCTGGTGACTTCTAGGTTCAGTGAGAGATGCTGATCTGATAAACTCAGTGGAGAGTGACCCAGATATGGAACCTCAACTTTGGGCCTACACACACACACACACACACACACACACACACACACACACACACACACACACACACTTGGGCACATAAACATACATGCATATGTGTATTTACATCACACAGGCATGCAAAAAAGTTATGTCTTCTAACAAGACTATGACTGGAGCTGGAGTGTCAGTAAGATCCTCAGCACTGAAACAAACAAACAAACAACTGTAAAAGCAAAGCTAACTTCTGAAAGGTTTCAGTGACTATTAAGCAAATGTTGCTTGTTCAGGTCTTCAAGAGAGGAGGAGCTGTTCTGACACTTCTAAGTAAAACCTCCATTACAGATGGAACTGGCTCAATCCAACCACAGTCAGATCTCTGCTTTGTGAATGGCAAGGTTAATAAAAACTCAGGTTACCCGTTCTGTCTCTGCCTGTCTCAACAGGAAACCAGTACCCCCTCCCTCACTTGTTAGGTCTACACTTCATCTTCAGGGAAAAACAGACAGCGTGCCGCTTCTTCCAGTAATTCTGAGCTTGTTATTGATTTATTGTTTATTTTTCACTGAGTCCATGCACTTAGAAGGAAACAGGGAATAATATATATGTACTTTCAGAAAACTGCTTCAATGCTGTAAATAATATCCTAGACCATTAATGAACCTTTCTGGAGGTTCCTGCTTTGCAACAGAACATTACTTAAGCACTGGAAATCCAATCAGCAAATATTTATTTTGCAAACTTTTATGTGCATGCTTAAAACTCTTATTTCATAAATAAAATAAGTCTCTCTAGGAAAATACATTAATTCAGCACATATTTACTGAATACTCACTATGTGGCAGACACTACACCACCAGGCTTGAATAGGGCAAAGGACTTAATGTTAAGGTAAGAGCAGGGTGAAAGAGATGTGGCTGAGTTGACAGTTGCCCTGAATCCAGATCGGTAAGAGCACAGAAACTTATGAAAAAGAGCTTCAAATGAACTTTCATGTAACTCAGAGAAGGCTACCAAAGGAAGCAGTTTAAAATGATTGACATGGTAGGCTTCACCTTGGACTATTGGACAGAATAGAGACATTATATTGGTTCTTATTGAAGTTGATGTAATTTCATCCAAGTCCAACAGAAGTGGTCACCATTAGAATATGGTGACCTCAGATCTAGAGCAAACCCCCCACATTTTTTTTGAAATTTCTGAAAGTTAAATCTATCCTTAAGAGTGAAAGGAGACCACTGTACTCCACTCTCAAATTGAAAACTATTTGGCATTTACCTCCATCTTTCTCCAATTTCGTGGCAGCAGTACCTCTGCCTCAGAGCTGCCTTCTTTTTATAGAAACCTCATAAAACCTAGTTAGAGACAGCCATAGAGGAATAGGATGGACTTAACAGATGGAGGCATATTTTCCTTCCCTGGTGTTTACATTGTTTTGACAGCAAGGAGCCCCCCAAAGCAGGAAGTACTGCTAAGCAAAGTCCGCTAAGAATATCAACAAGTAAAGACAGCTACTGGGCTGTATAAATCCACACACTACACACTTCCACATACATAATAACTAGCATATGATGTTATATGAAGTGAAATCCTTACCCCCAAACAATGGAGAATCCAGGTACATTATCAGAGATGCCCCTTGTTGTGGAGGAGTGAAATCAGTGTGCTATGCCATGAAGCAAGATGAAAATGGCAAACAGGGAAACGAAATGAGCCTTCTGAGATTCATTCTTCAGTTTTCTCATTGCAATACACTACAGCAAAGAGTTTCCCATCAGGAATTACTCAGTTTTGACTTGCTCTAACTTGTGCTATTTGGAAGACAGTTGTCTCCCTCTACAGTGGGCAGTTTCAAAGCAAAATTCTTTTGCTTTGAGGAAAGGGACATTTTAACGGGGTTGAAGAGGGGCATTTATTGAATACCATCATGGCACAGTGATGGAATAATTCTATAACCTATAGATACAGATTTGTATGCTATCCAAACACTTTCCAATATGTTAGGGCTATAATTGTTTTATTTTGTTTTGTTTTAAAGATAGTATCTCCTCTAGCCTAGGCTTGTCTTGAACTCACTATGTAGCCAATGATGACTTTGAACTTCTGATCCTCCTGTCTCTACTGCCAGAGTGCTGGGATTACAGGTGTGTATCAACATATCTAGGTAAGTAGGTGCTGGGGATTGAACTTTTGAGCATGTTAGACAGGCATTCTATCAGCTGAGCTGTACTTATAATCCTAGTTCATAATTCACCAGGAGGAAAAAAGAAACAAGGAAAGCAGATTTCAAAACCATCATTAATGAAAAGCTGCTAAAATAATTTACCTTTCCAAACAACCTTCCAGTTAGAGATTCTATTGACACCTTTAACATTTGAACTCCATACACCCTATCAAAATGAAATAAAATGCAGATTTTCTAAATCATACATATGTATTCATATATAACATGGTAATTTCCTGAATATACTTCAAAATTCAAAAGAAAAATAGGTATTTTTACAGATAAATTGAAAATCAAGTGGTCTTAGACAGTTGTCTTAAACTATTGTTTAATGAAACACCATGACCAAAAACAGGTTGGGGAGGATAGGGTTTATTTGGATTATACTTCTGTATTGTAGTCCATCATTGAAGGAAGTCAGGACAGGAACTCAAACAGAGCAGGTACCTGGAGGCAGGAACTAATGCAGATGTCATGGAGGGTGCTGCTTGCTGAATTGTTCCTCATCATTCTCAGCCTGCTTTCTTATAGAACCCTGAACCCCCAGCCCAGGGGTGTTCCCAACTGTAATGGGTTGGGCCTTCCCGCATTGATCACTAGTTAAGAAAAGGTCCTGCAGACTTGTGTGCTTACAGCAAGATCTGCTGGAGGCATTTTCTCAACTGAGGCTCCCTTGTTTCAGATGACTATAGTTTGTGTTGACAGAAAACTAGCCAGCACACAAGGATAACATGGTTGTGTTTGTCCATATGCATTTGACAGTCATGGATAAGAATTGTCCTGGCTGCTGTGTCTGAGGTCATCTAAACCTAAGGCTGAATCCAGACTCTATTTCTCCACCACTGGAATGGTCCTACATAGAAGGATGGGAAGCAGGATAGGTCTCCAACTGCTAGTAACACATCTCCTCTCATTCCCACAGGCCAGAATGTAATCATATAGCCACAGGTAGAAGCAAGAAGGTGTGAAAATGTAATCCTCACTGTAGGTAGCAATGGAGGCTCACAGGAGGAATGCAACTATATTCTTCAAGGTGGGAAATTGTCACTTGTGGAAGAATTGCCTGACTCTGGACAAAGTAAAGTTTCCCACAGTGCTGGCAGGACACAGGTGAATCTCTGTGCCTGGGGTATGGCATTGCCTGGATGACTGTAGCAAAGGTCCCCAGTGGCTATGATCACCACTATTACAGAAGTAAGCAGCAGCAGTGACAAAGCCAGGCCTTGAACTGATGGTTCAGAATGGGGACAATGAGCAGCCTGCTTGCCCCTTGGCTGTCTTGGAGACCAGAGCCTTTCTCCAAGTTCTGGAGAAGAATGTTAGCAGTCATAAGGCTGGTGATGCCTCCACTCTTCTCACTCACCAGGAAGCAAGGTACATGCTTTGTCACACCTATAGGGCAGAACATAATTTCTCCTGTTAGATAAACCACAGGCTATGCTGCTTTGAAAAGTGGAGATTGGTGATGGTTTTCCTTGTGCTACTTACTATAAAGGACAAACTAGCTCAAGTGACCTAAAACTCTTTCTACTAATTTTTCCTGACACACTCACACACTCACACACTACACACATAGGAGCATGCATATGAGAACTCACTGGGTGTAGGAAAACAGTCACAGCCAGTGTGCTTCTTTGCACCTTCTGGATTCTCTAGTTCAGGTGTCTTCATTGGCATCTTTCAACTTTCGTCACTCATCAAAAATAATGAACTGTTTAATGTTTAACAGAAAGACTGCCTTAGTCTCCTATAGCCCTATTGTACTGTATTGGCTGCAACTGGCCCACACTATGTAAGGAGTATCTTACACTATGCTTGATGCCTTTTCTTCCCTACTATTAGCCTCCATGTGAACATAGCAGGGGAATATCCAAGCCCAGCTCTTTTGGAACACATTACCCTTCTCTCAAATGACATCTCTGGAATTAAGAACTCAGAGTCAACCAAGGTGCCAACCCCTTCTCTCTCCAGTGTCCCATTCTTACGTGGGTCAGAAACTAAATCAAATTCCACTTCACAAATAGAGCTAATACCTATGAGGTAGGAGGCTGCATTAATATTTCCAAGACCAAATAGTCTCCCTCAAGTAATATAAATTTATAGGTATGACTTTTCCCCATGCTCTATCGACTGTTGTGGTATATGAAAGTAATTAGGCTTTTCTGAAACCAGAGTGGCATTGAGGTCTCTATTTGAGTAAACACAAAAGAAAAGCATGCTGAGTTGTACTTTTAATGTTTTAACAAAAGTTTATATCTAGAAAGAAAGCTCATTTCCAGTTTTCTATAGTAAAGCTCTTCCCTTAGTTACTAACGGGGATGTGTGGAACCTTGGAGAAATGGTCCTGCAATTGTGCCAGCTGGAATGGCAATCTGAGAACAGATCTGGTCAAGACCACGAGTTATACCATGTGCTACATGGTGTGATATGCGTGGGAAGAGAGGAAGGCAGACAACAAAGGGAACGGCCATTGAGTCCATTAGAGACAAAATCTGCAATAGACAACAACCAGACTCACACTGCAGCAGCCAGTCCAAGCTGCACAGCACAAGGTCTGCACCAACTGGCTCCAACAGGCATGCTTAACCAACACCTGACAGTGTCTGCCTTAGTCCTGGCTTAGTACCAATCAGTGAAATCTAAGCAAATTCCCCATGGCAATCAGATCCAGATTCCATCTCCCCCTTAGAATACCTTCCCTGTGCCAACAGTCTCCCATCAGATGAACTGTAGTCTGCCCCACTTCTCCACAGTGAAGCTTCCTCGCTCACCTGACTCTCTAGAATTGTTTTACACAACTTCATTTCAGCCTCATATACCATGCTTGTAGGCAGCAGAGAACAGAAGAGGCACCGTGTATCTGTGCCATCTAGAAGGAGAGGGAATATGAGGGGAAACAAAGGAAGAAATGTGCCCAAAATGATCAGAGAAAATATCGGGGAATGTCAGTATGAAGAAAAAGGTGGGGATGAAGGATTTGGGTTTTTTGTTTCTTTGTTACAATGCTGCATTCCTAGAACCTTAAAGCATATCACTGATCTCTAATGACAATAGTGTTCACTGCTGTTTGAAAGCTAGTTTGAAGAAGCTAATAACGGCTATCTGTCATGACTTGCTGATGATTATTCAATAGCAGGACAGTGCTGTGTTATAGACACACACCAGGGGTTTGTACAGGCTTCCAAACAGCTCACTGTGAAGTTGAACACTCAGGAGTCCTAATCCACTTTCTATCCTATATGTTATCCTATCCTATACTCCAACACAATCGAGTAAGGAAACTGTTATCTCTCTCTGAGACGGACAATCAAAAACCCTCTGAGTCAGGCACTCGGCAGAGCCACCTGGCTAGAAGTGTCTCACACAGTGCCACTCCCCACAACACCAGGAAACCACAGAGACTCCACATCACTAAGTGCTGACATGCGTGGGCAGTTCAGGCTGTGCTTCTATTGCAGTATCAACAGAAGCTATGGAGCTCTTCAAAACTCATCTGAACCAGCTGAATCTCATTGTTCTTGCTTCATTTGGACCCCAGTTTAAAGTTTCAAACAACCAAGCCATGCAATCCACATGCAAGGACACTAAAAGAAAAACCATCAAAATTTTAGGATGGAGTGCCAGTCTGGTAGGTAAAGGGAACAATAAAACTAAATTGCTACATACAAAGAAATGAGGCACATCACAGAGATTAAAAAAAAAAGGCAGCTGTTTACACAGGGAAGTGCAGAGAAATACATATAGCAGAAATGATAGGCAAACTATGAGTGTTGAAATCATATTCTTTTTTTGCAATTTATTTATTCTCTTAAATTTCATTATACATTCCAACCTAGTTCTCCCTCCCAATCCTTCCTTCCTCCCCACCCCCCCAGTCCACTCACAGTCCACTCCTCCTCACAGTGCTCTCATGAGGAATCAACAAAGTCTAACACAATAGGTTAGGGCAGGGCCAAATCCCTCTCCCATATATTAAGGCTGAGCATGACATCACACCATGGGGTGTGAGTGGCTCCAACAAGCTAGCTCATGTCCCAGGTTTGTATCATGGTCATACTGCCAGGGGCCCCTCTGGTAGTCCAAGCTTCACAACTGCCTCCCACATATGGAGGGCCTAGTTTGGTCCCCTGGAGTCTCTACCATTGTTATTCTAGATTTCATGAGTTTCCATGAGCTTGATCCGGCTGTCTCTGTAGATTTCTCCGTTATGATCTTGACCTCCCTTGTTCATATATTCCCTGCTCCCTCACCCGGATTTCTAGAGCTAGGCCTGGTTTTTGGTTGTGAATTTTTGCATCTAGTCCCATCAATTACTGGATGAAGGCTCTATGATGATAGTTGGGGTACTCACCAATCTGATTACAGGTGAAGGCTAGTTCAGGCATCCACTCCACTATTGCTTAGAGTCCTTGCTGGTGTCATCCTTGTGGAGTCTTGGGAATTACCCTAGCACCAGGTCTCTCCCTAAACCCATGGTGGCTCTCTCTATTAAGATACCTCTTTCATTGCTTTTCCACCAGATCCCTCCCTCCCTTGACCATCCATTCCCTGATGTTCTCAACCCTCCTACCCTCTCCCTTAACAACTCTCCCCCTTGTCCCCAATTTACCCAGTAGATCACATCTAATTTCCCTTCCCAGAGTGATCCATGTGTTCCTCTTAGGGTTCTCCTTGTTACCTAGTTTCTCTGGAGTTGTGGATTATAGTATGGTTATCCTTTGATTTACATCTAATATCCACTTATGAGCAGATACATACAACGTTTGTCTTTCTGGGTCTGGGTTACCTCACTCAGGATTACTTTTTTTTCCTAGTTCTATCCATTTGCCTACAAATTCCATGAGGTCATTGCTTCATGAGGTCAGCTGAGTAGTACTCCATTGTGTAAATGTACCACATTTTTCCTAGTCCATTCTTCAGTTGAGGGGTATCTACGTTGTTTCCAGGTTCTGGCTACTATGAGTAATGCTGCTTTGAATATTGTGCAAGTGTTGTTGTGGTATGATTGAGCATCCTTTGAGTATATATGCTCAAGAGTGGTATCGCTGGGTCTTGAGGTAGATTGATTCCCAGTTTTCTTAGAAACGAGCATACTGATTTCCAAAATGGCTGTACAAGTATGCACTCCCACCAGCAGTGGAGGAGTGTTCCCCTGACTCCACATGCTCTCCAATATATGCTCTCCTCAGCATTTTTTATCTTAGTCATTCTGATAGGTGTAAAATTGTATTTCAGAGTCTTTTGATTTGCATTTACCTGATGATTAAAGATGCTGAACAATTCCTTAAATGTCTTTTGGCCATTTGAGATTATTCCAGTGAGAATTCTCTGTTTAGCTCTATACCCTATTTTTCAAATGATTTCAAACTCTACTATAGAGCTATAGTAATAAAAACAGCTTGGTTTTGGCATAAAAACAGACAGGTAGATCAATGGACTAGAATAGAAGGCCCTGACATTAAATCACACACCTATGAACACCTGACTTTTTTTTTTTTTTTTTACAAAGAAGCCAAAATGGTACAATGGAAAAAGGAAAACATCTTTAGCATATGGTGCAAGCATAGCTTGATGTTAACATGTAGAAGACTATAAATAGATCCAAATCTATCTACATGTACACAACTCAAATCCAAGTGGAAGAAGGATATCAACATAAATCCAACTACATTGAACCTGATAGAAGACAAATGGGAAGTATCCTTGAACACATTGGTACAGATGATCACTTCATAAATATAACACTAGTAACACAGACCCTGAAAGCAATAATCAATAAATGGGACCTCTTGAAACTGTGAAGCTTCTATAAGGTAAAGGACACACACTCAATAAGACAAAATGTCAGTCTACAGAATGGGAAAGATCTTTACCAACTCCACATCTGACAGAGTGCTCATCTCCAAAATATATGAAGAACTCAAGAAACTAGACATCAAAATACAAAGTAATCCAATTGAAATCATATTCTTACACTTCAAAAAATCTAAAAATGTCTTTAAACATACACTACTGTAATCTCCTGACTTCTGTGTTACAGAGATGAGTTTAAACTGCTGTCCCAGATTACAGACTGCAGGGAACTTAGCTGAGAAACTATCAGATGCTTTCTGAACAATTGAAAGATATAGACTTTTCCAGAGTAAGGGGTACAACTGAGGAATTGTGTGTTTTAAGATGCCCCAAGTAATTGTCAGGAAGAAAGGTAAGCATCAAGAAAACTGGAGACTATGTTCAGGCTGTCCCTTTTGCCCAGCGCTATTAATAAACTTGCCACATTTTGCTTAAAATATCCATTCATAGGAAATATTAATTTCCCCAAAACGAATAGGGTTATACTATTTAAAGTGTATTTCACCAACAGAAATTAATTTGGGTAAAGTATTTGAGTGCAGATAATTCCACTGGGCAACAAGTCACTTAATCTCCCACCCTGTCACAGAAGCAAAGCAGAGCAACTGCATTTTAAACATTTAATTACAGTTAAAATCAAGTTTATATAATGATATACCACATTGCTAGCAAGTAATGAAGATAAACACCCATGAACACTATCAGCATCCAGAAGCACAGTCAAGTTTCGCTTTGCTTTCAGACTGCAAAAAGATGTCTGTAGTAGCAAATGGCTTTTTTGATGTCATGTCTGAGTTTGGTGACTTCCCTCCCTCCCTTCCTTCCTTCCTTCCTTCCTTCCTTCCTTCCTTCCTTCCTTCCTTCCTCCTTCCTTCCTTCCTTCCTTCCATCCTTCCTTTCTTAAGAGCTTGTAACTTGTAATATGAAGCATAAAAGTTTCAACAGTGATGTTTTGTCTTGTTTGAGAGAGGTTGAGACACAACTGTGTTTGCTTTTACCAAACATACTGTTCACATTTTGAGGAAAATTGCTGATGCAATCTGATGCGCATGCCCCAGCACTTGGAAATCACAACAGATGTGCACTTGCCAAGGGATTTCCCTACACACATTCCCATTTCTTCTATGAGTGTCAAGAAAGCTCATTTCAAAGCTGTTAAAATGTACTAGTGTGCAGTATGGTATTATATCACACTGTGG
This sequence comes from Cricetulus griseus, assembly GCF_003668045.3. NCBI lineage: Eukaryota > Metazoa > Chordata > Mammalia > Rodentia > Cricetidae > Cricetulus > Cricetulus griseus. The sequence continues at coordinate 168,675,834 of NW_023276807.1, forward strand.
GCACACTGGCAAAAGACAGATTATACAAACATAGACATGGAAGCATCTACCACACTCGTCAGAGATCTACCCAAAGAAGAAGCCTCTCCATACCAGTCCTCCTAGAAGGGAGAGCGCCATTTAGTCCACATAATCTATAGCACATGACTTCACAGAGAGGAGCTCATCCTCTCCTCCACATCTACTTCAAAAATATACCTGTTGTTAACACAACAATCCAAAGAGATTAAAGGGTGGGTATACACGATCAACTGCCCGATAATGCACAATGGTGTTACATGCAGAAAGCCTTTAGATAAAAAAGACATAATTTTAAAATTTTTCCAACAAAGATGTCATGAGAGTGTAGATGATGGTGTAATAAAATGAAGGCATGGGTAATAAATAACATGGAAATCCTGGTATCTAGATCAGGATTCATCTCTTGGAGTTATCACCCAGGAAGATTCTATAGGTACCTAAATCTATGTAGTTGTAGTCATGGCATTAGTCTTGGTTACTCACTAGAACTGGATAGCAAAATATTGTTGCTGAAGACTCCATATGCCTTGGATGGAGAGTACTGAGAAACCTTTCTGGAACTGAACTGAATGAAAGCATTTCCCCTACTGGATAACCTGCCATAGTGCTGGAGTTGCTATGAAGCAACTGGAGGCACAATTCTTCAGTGGTCTTTCCCAGATTAGGACCTTGAAAACCACAATAGCAGGTTACCGTGCAGGAAGTGCTTACTGATGTAACAGTACCATTGTTGTGTGTGGGGGGGGGAGCGGGGGTGGGTGGGTTACTAATTGATTTCTGATTGGATCTGAGGCCCACTCTGTAGAAGGGAGTTCATGCCGAGTACTGTGGATCTGTTCAAAGGCCTGTGACTGGGGAGATCATAGACACTAGGTATGAACCTAATAATTTTGTTTTTTAAATGGGAATATTATCAAATTGCTTCCTCAATGATGGCATATGTCATAGAATACTGTAGCAGTCAACCTTCTTCAAAGAAGGTCTGTTTACAGTGATGATCTGTTAATGCAGAGACAAATGGTTGGCCAAACTGTTGAAAAGAACAATAGGGCATTTCCAGGTTCAGGAAACATCATGGAAGTGGGAGGAGAAAGACTGCAGAGCCAGACAATGAGGAAGACATGCACAGAGCCCTGTCTTATGGGCGGGACATGGCCTGAGCACACACAGATCCACAACAACTAGAGTTGCCTGCCAAGACTGAGCCTGGAAAGAGTCAATCATAGATGAGGTGGTGCTCACTGAGCCCAAGCTAGGAAAGCAAATGCCATGGTTTTAGTGCTGTTAACTACTGGTAACCATGTTCTGGTGGATAGCTCCACAAATTGCCCATGTGAATGTCCCTCATTAAACCACCAGATCACAAAGTAAAAAAGCAACATAAAACAATACCAGAAAGTGTGATGGGGACTTGGTGGCAGGAGAATAGGCATGATAGCAGTAAGAAGAGGGTGAGAGAAGCTGACAGGATAAGTGTGACTGGCATGTTTTATAAACATGTGAGACACACACACATACACACACACACACACACACACACACACACACACAAAATTAAAAAAGTTCTAGCCTATTGCAAAGGACGTAAGACTCAAGGATTCCTCAATTTTCTACTGAACACTTTTATTTAATACCAAATCAATGATTTTTTATAGCTCCTATCATAACCATTATGCATGGATCAATTTTCAAAAACCACATTAGGGTTAGAAACAAATTTAATCATTAAGGGAATATCAATACGGCTTTTGTTAGTCACCCCAGGGGTGAAGCAAGTGTAAGACACTATTGTCATGACAGTCATCTATGGAACTGAAATGTTCAATTCTTTGGTTTAAAATAAAAGTCTTAAAAGTTACAATATACACAATACAGGAATTATCCATTCCTAGACTGAGATGAATTTCCTGCTAACTGCAGACAATAACAAACAAAGCTACTGGGCTTGCCATATGGACCCCCCTATATCTAGCAAGATTCTTGACCCCAGCCTTACTGACCTCACTGACTGGATAACTCTTTTCCATGGAAGTTGTGGAAGGCTGTCTTAGTCATTTTATATAAGATGCTCAGGACCTCTAGATGCCAGAAACAATACCAGCTTTGTCTCCAGATACTGCCAAAGGTGTCCAGGTGTTGTGTTTGGTAGAGTGGGGGAGGGGGTCCATATAAGCTGAATACCACTACTTTCACATTCTTTGAAGAACTTGTAGGAGGGGCCCAAGCCATGACTCATATAACTTGAGGCTCATGTCATGAGAGAGAATCCTAGATGACCAGGAACTGGAGGTTGAATAGCCCAGAGACCTCTGAGTTTGAGGCCAGCCTGGTCTACAGAGTGAGTTTCAGGACAACCAGGACTACACAGAGAAAGCCTGTCTAGAAAACAAAAGAAAGAAAGAAAGAAAGAAAGAAAGAAAGAAAGAAAGAAAGAAAGAAAGAAAGGAAAGAGGGAGGGAAAGGAAAGGAAAGGAAGAAAGGAAGGAAAGAAGGAAGGAAGGAAGGAAGAAAGGAAAAGAAAATCAATAAAATGATTCCTAATGATATTCTGCTATACTAATAGATCAGTGCCTAGTCCAAATGTCATCAATGACACTTCTGATGATGGGAGCAGATGCAGAAACCCTCAGCTAAACATTAGGTGGAGAGAGAGCCCAAATTGGAGCTCTTCATCAGGTCCCTCCCCTTAGAGCTGGGGGAAACCTGTGGAAGAGGGGGAGGAAAAGTTAAGGGTACTATAGGGGAGGAAGAGTTAAGGGTACTAGAGGGGTTGAGGACACCAGGAGAACATGGCCCACAGAATCAACTAAGCAGGGCTCCTAGGAGCTCACTGAGACTTAAATGGCCATCATGGAGCCTGCACGGGCATGTGCTAGGTCCTTTGCATATATGCTGTGGTTATTTAGCTTGGTGTTCTTGTGGAACTCCTAACAGTGACAGTGGGGTGTCTATGGCTCTTTTGCCTACTCTTGGAACCCTTTTTCTCTTAACAGGGTGTCTCATTATGAGGGTTTGTGTCTAGTCTTACTGCATCTTATTATGCCATGTTCAGTGGATATCCCTGGGAGGCCTGTCACATGTGTGACATCATGAAAGAATACATTTTAAAATGTTCCTGCTTGCAACCATTAAAACAATAAAGAAGTATGGGTTTATGGTATAAAGCTGGGTTACACAATTAATCTTCAATTGTTGATTAAAATCAAGAAATTTTAATTGTGTCTGTTCCAATGCACATAGACTTTGTTTTTCTTATCATCATTGGCTAAATAATACAATATATCAACTACTCACATTGTGTTAACTAAGTAAGCAAGAAATAAAATAGGGTGCACACAGGTTACACATGTGTAAATACTGCACTGCTTTATGTAAGATTTTGTAAACCACAGACACACTATTCACTGGAGTTCTGAAAATAATACCTCATGGATACCAAGGGATGGGATGACTGGACAACCACAGGTCAGCAGGTAGATACTTGAGGACTTTCGATAATATTCTAAAATTTGTAAAGATCTGGACTAAGGAGAAGGGATTGTTGAAGCAAACCTAGGCAAGATCAAGGGAAGATAGTGTTATTATTGAAGTGTCTATGTATCACTTTAAGATCTCATCACATGGCTCAAGCCTAGAATCCAAGTACTCGGGAGGTGAAGGCATGAGGAACAGGAGTTCAAGGTTAGCCTTAGACACTTAGTGAGTTTAAGGCCAGCCTGGATTACACAAAACTCTACTGAAAAATAAAACAAAACAACTTTCCCAGGCCTCCCTTTTTGTAGGAAAGATGTTCCTTCTGGGGAGAATAATTAGAAAATCCTTCCCCTAGGGTAATGCAGCCCTGCCCAGGTATTCCCTCTGGGAGCACAGCTATACAATTTACTTCCTCCTCAATCCTAACTCAGGTATCATTCCCTCCTACAAGGGACAATTTGCATAGTAAGTTACCTTGACAGTCAACAGGAACAAGAAAAGCTCTCTGATTTCCAGAGTCACAATCCCAGTGAGGAAATGTGTCAAAATACAAATGAGTGGCACTTCACTCTTTCAGGAACAGGCTCTTCTAGTACAGGGTCACAGTGCACGGTCCTCAGGAGCAGGCTCCTCTAGTGTAGGGTCACCCAGGCAGAGCAGGATCAGGTTCCTAGCAGAAAATGCACCCAGCCAGGGGTAGCTTTCTCAGGCCCCACTCCCATCCTGTTTAGTACAGTTGCTCTCAAATGTTAGGAACCAGTAGAGCCACCTGGAAGACACGCCACATGCAGCATTGCACTCCACGTTCAGAGGTTCTGATTCAGTGATGTGAGATGACAACCAAGGCTTGCCCTGAAGAAGGGATGCAGCTCATCTAAGGACCACATCAGCCATCTTTAGGAAAGTAGGTGGAAAGCAGCAGAGCTGTGGCTCACAAGAGGGAAGACACACTCCAGTAACTTGAAAAGAGGAGGATGAGACACTCTCATCCATTCAGTCAGTTTCGCACCATCCACTTTAACTCTGAGTAGATCAGATAGAGAAGGCCCAATGACATGGGCATGCAGATTTACTGCTTGAAGAGGGAGGCTGGGAAGTGTGCTGGAAGAGGAAAGCAAGCAAAAGGCAGATGGAGAGCTCAGCTGGGAGAAGACAGAACCTGGGAACAGAACAGACTCCCCCATCCCTGTTTTACAAAGAAGTTGGCTAGGTTGTCAACAAGGGCTCACAACTGAGAATATAAAACATGAACAGAATTTTTAAAAGGAAATCATAGGGCTAAGGGAATGCTTTGAAAACATTATACACTACCAAAAAATCTAACGAATTAAAACAGGAAGGGGAAAAATGGAAAAATAAATTAACAGCATGCTGAAGAAACACAACTTAATTACAGGTGGGGCATCTTTATTCATTAATGCTTGTGACCACATGTGCCTTGAATTTCAGAATTTTCCACCTAAGAAATCACATCGGCCATTTAAAAACTTTCAGCGTTTGAAGCAATATGGATTTCATATTTTTTGATTAGAGATGCCCATCATGTATAATTAGGTCTTAGGAAAATGCAAAGAATTTGTTATCACAAACAGAAAACAGAGTATAAATTTCAAAGATAAACAAACCAAACAAAATTATTGATTTCACTGAAATATTAGACTATTAATTAGGATGCTGAGTTATCATGTCTAGTGTGTCCCATAGGTGAAGGAAGAATCAATTCCTTTGATGGAAATAAGGTATTGGGGTGGGGAAATTAACAGCACATCCTACTAATTAACCTTATTAATCACTGTGGTGGCTTGAATGATAAATGTCCCAACAGCTTCTTGTTTTTAAATATTTGCCTCACTATTGGTGGCACTGTTTAGGCAGGTTATGGAACCTTTCAGGAGGTGGGGTCTTGCTTGAGGATTTATAGCTTATTCCTACTTCCTATTTGCTATCTCTGTTTCTTGTGTGTAGATAAAGATGTGATCAGGCAACTTCCTGCTTCTGCTGCCACACTGTCTGTCAGCCCCGATGACTAGCCCTCTGGAAACATATGCCCAAATAAACTTTCTTCTTAATTTGCTTCTGGTCCTGATATTTTATTTCAGCAACAGAAAAGTAACTAATATAGATAGTAAAGGTAAAACTAGTTATTACAGAATTCAAGAGGGCAAGTCATCCAATCATGCTGGCCCCTGTGTTCCCAGCACCACCTGTGTCAAATAGCAAGTATCTAATAAAAGAAAGGTCTTATCACCCAAGGTAGTTATTCCAGCATGAAGGCAATCAGCAAATATACTTTTAAAACAGTATCTCTAGAAGAGACCTTCGTGACACTTTCACAGAAAAAAAAATGAATTGTTTAATGATGAAAAGTATCCAACTAAGAGATACATTGAAATAAGTAACCCTGGAATGGGGGAACCATGGTAAAAATGTTAAAGTTGGACCCAAAGAAAAATAACACAAGTATTGACAATAGGAGAACTACATTCTCAAACAGATAAGCCTTCATCCTTGATTGAGATTAATGTCTGTATAAAAAAGACCCCAGAGAGCGAGAGTTAACACCTCCAGGCACATGAAAACCATGGCATAGGTGGGCACTGTCTATGGAGAAGATAAAAACCTGCATGGACATCAGTTCTGATGATGCCTTTGTCTTAGACTTCTCAGGACTACAAGAAATACATTCCTGCTTCCCAGATACCCAGCTCATGCCATTTTTATTACAGTTACCCAAGAAATTGGAGATAAAACCTCAGAGAGAAGACAATGTGAGCAACAAAAAGTCAGAAGGCAATGAGAAAAACTTTTTGGAAGAAATGAAGCTATTCATGATTTTTCCAACCAACATTAAATTTGATTTGGTTGAAAGTTTAGAAGGACTTCAAATTTTCATATTCCTTAACATTCAGAAAGGCCTTTTAAGGAAAAAATAAGCTTTATGATTAAGTATCTATATGTGGACTTCAATTATTCCTGGAATTACACTTTACTTCTTTCTGTTACATTTGAATAAATTAAATTTGAAGCATCTATTTATTTTGCAAGTCTATTACTGTCTCCATGCTACTTCTGTGGTGATAATACTAATTTTCTTATTTTGTTTACCCATTTTACTCTTTCCCATCTATATGATATATATATATATATATATATATATATATATATATATATTGACACTTTAGACCAGCTGTGGTGGCATATACCTTTAATTCATCACTCAGGAGATGGAGGCACACAAGATTTTGTGATCACCCTGCTTTACATCCGTGAGTTCCAACCCAGCAAAGGCTACATGGTAGAACCCTGTCTCAAAGCAACAGCAATAACAAAAGAAACTCTGCCTTAGGAACTCTGCAGAAGAGGGGAAGGAAGGATTGTAAGAGCCAGAAGGGTCAAGGACACCAGGAGAACAGGATCCACAGACATTAACTAAGCAGGGTTCATGGGGGCTCACAGAGATTGAAGCAACAATCACAAAGCCTGCATGGGTCTGTACTAGGTCCTCTACATTTAGGTTATGGTTGTGTAGCTTGGTCTTCTTGTGGGACTCCTAACAATGGGAGTAGGAGTATCTCTGACTCCTTTGCCAGCTCTTGGGATCCTTTTCCTCCTACTGGTTTACCTTGCCCAGCTTTGATATCTTGTTATGTCATGTTTATAGTGGGAAATTATCAATATGGAGCCAGGTAGAAATATAAGGGTATTTAATAGGGAAAAGCCTTACTTAGAGAGCGACCTAGCCAGCCAGTGTGGCAGCAGTCTGTACAGCAAGCCAAAAGGGAAAACCAAAAGTGAAATGCAGCCAACTGAAACTCTTACTCTACGTCACCATGACCACGCCCTCGAAGGCGTGGTCAGGCAGACCTGTAGCCAGCCCCTAAGCAGACATGGCTACAGGTTCCCCTACACATGTTCAGTTGACATCCCTGGGGAGGCCTTTTCTTTTCTTGGGAGAAACAGAGGAGGAATGGATCTAGAGGATAGGGGTTGGAGCTGGGAGGATTGGAGGGAGGAAAGGCTGTAGTCAGAATGCAATGTATGAGAGAAGAATAAATTTTTAAAAAGATACTCTGCAGTTGGTCATCATGGGTGTTCTGAGCTTTAAGATTTTTGGGTGATGCTCTGCTTTATCATTTTCTGCATTGCTTACATTTAAAAGGAAGTCACCCATAAAAATATGCAATCACAACTCTAAAATGATCACAGAAACATGATTCCATGTTACTTAATAACTGAATCTCACTGAAATTCTTTAAATAAACAAACACTCTAAAGCATTACTGGATGCCCTGCATTCTCAATCCCACTCCCATGCTAAGGTACACCCAGCACTGAGAGAAAAGCCACTACTTTGTTCACTACATGAACAAAGACAATGTTACAAATCAACAACAACAACAACAACAACAAACAACAACAACAACAAAAAACCCACCTCATCATGTTTTAAGAAACTTTGTGATTTTGTGTACTCCACATTCATACCTATCTCAGGCCAAAGGCTGGACACCCCCAATTAACATGGCTTCAACTTCACAATAAAATGACAACAGCAATAAAGATGATGACCAAATAACAGCACCTTAGATTTTTTTTTGAGTGCCTACTATGTACCAAGCACTGTTTCAAGTACTTTCTTTAAAGTAGTATTCTTTGGTGGTGTCAGGTGTGATGGTCATTTATCTTCATGTGGTCCTAAGATGGGAAGGAGGTTCTGCAGAAGAGCACTTGCTCATGTTCACTGCCTACAAGCCTGACCTTGTGAAGAGAGAGATTTGGAGTGCCACAGAACGAACAGGGTACTTCTGGTAGACATGTTGTGGTGAATAAGAACTACACTAAAACTGATGAAGCAGATACAAAGGCTTAGGCTCCCTTCTTGTCTATGGAACAGCATTCCAACCCTTGTAATGAAATCAAATTATACACTAATAAAGACAGCAGTAGTTAGAGCTGAAGCCTCATGTGAAGCCCAACTCTATCCTGAAAAATGATGCGGGAGGAGCCTGAGACATATTAGTCCTGAACAAACAAACCATGTAAGAGTCCAGCTGAAAAGCACATTCAAGAGTATTGCTCCACTGGATGCGACCAGGTCAGTGAGTAGCACAGAGCCCTCCCACTCAGCTGCTTCTCTCTCCTGTAGGAGCAGCATGGAGTGGGACATGGAAAGTTTACATTCTTGTCCTGTATGATTTGCAACAGACTCAACAAAGGCATTTAAACTTTAAGACAGCCATGGGAATTACAATATGCTATCCTCATCCCCACTTCACAGCTGGCACTGAGATGTAAACTGGGAGGACTAGGGTTTCCATAATGGAATTTTATGTCAAAGTTTTATGGATTTAATATGTGACACAGGGACCACAGAAGTGAACAAAGAAAAGAAAGAAAGCAATGGATGAATCCAAACATTTATCAGAACTCTTCTGTGTGAATGTTTGCTATCTGCAAGAAACAGCCTTTCTCAGGAAAGCTGAAAGCAGTTTATACTGTTAAGCAGTTCTCGACAGAGGTGGTCCATGAGTCCTTAGGTAAATGACAATCTGCTCAAGGTCTACTTGAAATTGCATCTTTGTCGATATATTTAGACTTCTTTCTCTCTCTGCTTGTGATTTCTTCCATCTCCAAAATATTCTATTGTTTCTTAGGATGTCCATGCTGATGTAGGCACTTTTGTTAATACCAAATTAACAATTCTGTACTGTTGTATAAATACTCTATAGAGAGATGAGAGGAGGTGAGGGGGAGCAGAAGATTGCTTTCTCAGTTACTGAGGCCTATGAATTAAAAGCTGAGCTCCAACGTACAATGATTCCATTTCATTCAGTTCTAAGGATGTGGCTTTGCAAATAAAAGGTGTGATCCCTTGAAACCATTGTGATAAAAGTAATTTGAAATGATACTGTTGACAGTGATTATAGAAACAAATGTCTATGTATCACACATGGTTGGGCTTTGGTGAGAAAAAATAGACTAAAACACTTTAAACTTCCTAGAACAAAACTGTACCTGAGAGACACCAGGAAATAAGTGTTCACACTTCTAAGGATCCAGTGTGTACAAATTAGAATATATGTGAGAAGGCAGTAAGAGGAAATACCAACAAAGCTCAACTTTGCATGGCCTCAGTTCATCAGTCTTTATGCTTTAATCTGACCACTCCCCCCTTCACCGTGGAAAGCTATCCACCCACCTCAGGAAGCCCACCAAGAAGAGAAACAAAGGAAAAATTCTACACAAGTAAAGTCTGGTGAACTGATGCTCTTGATTGAGACTTCTTACAGGTGCATGAGCAAATTATGAGTAGCTACACTACTGAAGGAAAAAGAAATGTTTCCAAAACTATCAAGTGCCTATATATTCTTGTAAGAGGTGTGGTCCTATGAGCACCTCCTGTTCCATGATGGAAAGTTAAAGGACCCAAACTTGTGCATGTCTCCTTTGAGCAATCAAAGCTGCTAATAGTTCGAGAAGGTAACAATTATATCATGCACACGAGTACAGTGTTCCTCAGCATGCATGCACATCACACACACACACACACACACACACACACACACACACACACACACCATTATATTGTGGCCTATCACCTTGATACTTTTTTCAAAGTTATGTGCCTTAAGTGGTACTAGGTATCAAAACCATGATGAATACATTTTAGTCTTTTTTTCCATGTGACAGTCAATGCAGTAGGAAGGATAAGTCACCACCAGTAAGCACACTATAATGAACCCTTCTCCAACTTGGAAACCAACATTTCTTTACTCTTTAAGATGATATGAATATTCCAAATTGTAGAAATGGGAGCATATGCCATGATCATTTATTTTCATGTGGTCCTAAGATAGGAAGGAGTCTCTGCAGAAGAGCACTTGCTTATGTTCACTGCCTACAAGCTCTTCTGGACATAAGAAATTGTCCTTATGGAAGATTCTGGCCTACAATACAGCTATTATGAACTTCCAGATTCCTCCACAGACTGCCTTCAATGCAAAATATAATTATTCACTTACCTTGAGTTGGGATAATGGACGTTTACTTTTACAGAAATTCATCAAAATGATGGAGACTTATTACATTTAACTGACCAATCAGAAGTGGTAACTATCCATTGGGCACTGAGTAAATATGTCCAAAACCACAATTTCCTGGTCCATGTGTTTGGTAAATGGGTTTTTAGCATTGTCAAACAATCACTCACTTCCATCACTTCACCAATTTGTTTTCCCAGTCTCATATTCAAACTCTATGTCTATGATTCTGTGCTCATTTTATTACTATAGGAAATCATTTATGGATATACACAGACACAAATGGACAGAGAGAGAGGAGGGTGGGAGGAAAAAGGGGAGACAGACAGACAGAGACAGACACAACAGTCAGTCAGAAAAGAAGGTTTCTGTGACAACCAGCAGCGTAGAGGGCAGATAGTTCCCTCTTGCAGTCTTCACCAAATACTCAAGGAGCTTATCTGCCTAACCCAAGACTTCTCTTCCCCCATGCCTTTTATGCTTCTCAATCAGTGAGACCTGTGAGATGAGGAGGGGGGATTCTCTCACTCAGAGTACCACCTCCCTGTGACGAGGCCCAAAGACTCCAGCACCCATCTTTTCTGCTCTTCAGAGTGAAACCCTCACTCATATAACTCTTCTTCCCTCCTCCCTTCCTCTCACTCATCTTCTCTCAATCTATTTCTTTCTCCTACTGTCTCTCTCATCCTGTCTCTGACTCTGCTCCCCTCTCAACCTCTCCCCTTTGTTTCCTCTGGCCCCAGCTTTACAGAATCAGGTCACCCAAGCAGGCCTGGGCCCATGGGCCTGGACTCCGAGCTCACACAAGAAGACCTGGGTCCACTGCCTTGAACTCAGGACATGAACCTACTCCCATTTGCTGGTTCCATTTTCTCATGTCTTCCATGTGGGCACTGTTGGGTTGCCCTGCATTGCCCTGCCCTACAGCTTAGGTTGGAGGTGACACCTAATTTGCCATGATGAGAAATTAATGGCCTGCTGTATACCCAGGCTTCAGAAGGTACTTTCATGCAGGCAATTGTAACCAGGACATATGTTCATCAGAGGTATGATAAACTCATATTGGTTTGATTCTGGGTAGTAGGGATGCAAGAAAACACAGCTGGAAAACAAGGAAAAGCTCAGCTTTAGTTGAGCTGCCTGGGTGGGGCTTCCAATCTTTATCTTTCCCTTACTGTCGTCCTCAGAAGACAATAGGGCCAAACAGGAATTAGATTCCATATTTTTGTAGATATACCATAAGGTCACCTTCCAAACCAGTGCCAGAATCAGCTGGCTTTCTTTCTTTCTCTCTCTCTCTCTCTTTTTCTTTCTTTCTTTCTTTCTTTCTTTCTTTCTTTCTTTTCTTCCTTTCTTCTTTCTTTCCTCCTTCCTTCCTTTTTATATTCCTTAATAAAGGAATATAAAAAGGAAAAGTTACATCCCAAGTGATGCATGTTCTTAATTCATTATCAATGTCAAAGTTACAGGAACTGAGAAACGAGTGTGTAATATTGAAATATCTGAAGAGGTAAAACTAGAGAAACAAGATGATTCTCAAGTAATGAAAGTAAGTGAAATTTTAAATCATGGAATTACCATTTCTCTTCACATTTAATGTTCTATAAATGAGGGTGCTTTTCCGGTGATATGCATATTTAATGTAGAGATTTTAATTTTTTCCTAATAACTCATTAAATTATTAGTATATTTTATAATTCATGTTATCTTGAAACTAATGAAATTTGGTAAATTCAATCCTGTGACCTTTGGATCACATACTATAGAGGTATAAATCTGTTACAATAAATCTTTCCTCCAAAAGCCGCTGAGCCCCACTGCCACGTGTGTGCTCTATGCCAGCCGCCAGCCTGAGTTAGGTCTCAAATTAATGCACAGAGAGACTTGTATTAGGTACAAATGCTGCTTGACCAATGACTAGAATTCCTCATCTGTTAGTTCAGCCTTAATTATCATAAATCTATATATTTTATAAGACTTATCTTATAGAGGATGCCTTTCCCTGGCACCCTCTCTTTCTGGTGGCTCACATCCTGCTGCTGGAGGAGGCCAAGGGGAAAAGTGGCACTTCCTGTTTCTCCTTGCTTATCTGAGTCTCCTTGCTATGACACTTCTGGCCTGGATCACCATTTCTCTACTACATTTCCCAGAATTCTCTTTGACTCCTAGTCCTGTCTAACATTGACCAAACAGAACTTTATTAAACAATCAATAAGATAAACATACACAGAAGTACTTCCCCCATCATAAATCCACCTCAGGAAATTTGCACAGGCTTAGAACACCTTTCACAGCTTTTTACTTTATTTCCTATGAGGGAGAGGAGTGACCTAAATGACCAGAGAAGTAATAGAAGTAATAGTTAGGCAGTTTGTGGTCTTCTGTCATATTACCCACTTCTTCAAAAATGATGAGTTCAAGGACCAAATAGATGGCTCTGTAGTTAAGAGAGCACATGCTGTTCTTCCAGAGGACCAGAGTTCAATTTTTAGCACCATTTCCAGTGGTTCACAACTACTTGTAACTTCAGCACCAGAGCCAATGCCTCTGGTCCCTGTCGGCATCTGCATTCATTGTACATACCCATATGGACACAAAAAATAAAAATAAATCTTTAAAAAAATATGGCTTCCCTGGTACCAAGTGTAAACTAACCCTTGGAGTTGAAAGGTCAGAAATATAGCCCTGCAAGTAGGCCACATGAGACAGACAAGAAGTAGGGGCAGGAACCAATCTCTCCAATAATGATCTTCAGGATTAAAGGGACTTGTCTACCCTGCAGCTCTGTCCTGAAGCAGATACCCCCTCCTATTTTCTTTCTCATATTCTGATGAGCTGACCGCTCCTTCCACAGCTCCAGAGCTAATCTTGCCAAGCAAATGATCCAATAGATAGGACCTAAGACCCTAAGGACTGTGAATACTGCACAGAGCATTAAGTAATGCTGAGCTGTGTGGTAAGATGTTATTTCAATTTAAATTCTGCTTCAGGGCCTTTTATTACACCAGAGAAAAGGTTTAGATGTGGTGCCATATGGCTTGATCAGACAACACTGTGAACTCCCCTGTCTTTCCACCAAAGGGATGCTGGTGGCAGGTTCATATCTATCATCAGGAGGACTATGTAGTTTGAATCAATTTTTGATATCTTTCCATAGAATATTTTTGGTTTGTTTCCCTTTTCTTCATGGTAGGTGTCATGTATTCCCACTTAAAATAGAGACAAAATATATGGTTTTCATTTTCCATTTCCTTCCCTCCTTGAGTCAAGTTTTTGCTATGTAGCACAGGCTGGCCTTAAACTTGAGATAATTCTACTTCAGTCTCACAAATGCTGGGAGTACAGATATGAACCACTATAGCCACCTTGGTTTGGATGCTAAGTGCCCCCAAGAGGCTTGGATAATGAGTCTTCCTCTGTTCTACCAACCAGTTCACAAATAATGACATGGAGTCTTATTATTAATTATGAAAGCTTAGCCTTTAGCTTAGCCTTGTATCAACTAGCTCTTATAAATAGAATTAACCCAAAATTTTAAAACCATTTTCTCCCACAAGGTGTTACCTCTCTTCCATCTTGCACCTCCCATTTTCTCCCCATGTCTGCCTGGAAATTCTGCCTTTCTTCATCCCAGAGTTTTCTCTGTTCCCAGAAGTCATGCCTAGCCTCTTCCTGTCTAGCTATTGACCATTCAGCTTTTTATTACACCAATCTATCTTCACACAGTACACAAATATCCCACATTTTCCTCTTTTGGTCTAAAATAAGAGGAAAGGTTTTAGCGCTAACATAGATAGTAAAACTATATACAATAAGAACAATTATCAAGTAAGAGTTACATTTACAATGTTTAGTCCATAAGCATTTGGCAAATTCAGAGAAAGTACTACATTATATATCTTTTCTTACTGAGTCCAAAGATTTATACATAAACCATTTTCTATCATAACTTGTATTACCTTCCTAAAAAATCTTTTTAGACCCTATAATATCTTCTTAAATAAACAACCTAAACTTTTATGTTTTTCAACCTTATAAACTTTACATCTCTTATAGAAGTCTCTTCTCTGAATTTGGTAACAAGGAAAATTGTAGCTATAAAATCTGATCTTCAACTCCATAAAAGACCTGAGAATGATATAATATTACCCAAGTAAACAAGAATTATAGCACAAACAACTTTCAAAACTATAGAAATGGCAGAGACAGCTGACTTACTAGATAGTCACCCAAGGTTCCTCTGCAATGTTAGGGCATCCTTCTTCAGCCTACAGACTTTTTTGTGAAGCAGGAATTTGAAGGCCTGTTCTACCTTGTCTTGGCAAAGTTCAGCAGTCACTTTGTTTTGTGCTCTGCTTTTCCAGTTTGGACAGTATACTGTCAGCTGTCAAGGCAAGGGCCATTTCTTGTCCAGATGACTAGCTTTGCCATATTGAAAACAATCTCCATATGTAGGTGCATGTTTTTTTTTTTTTAAAGTAAATTGGTGCTGCCAGGGGCAGACATGCCTTACTGTCATGAAAAGCTTTATGTTATTAAAACATTTTAAATGCCATATTCTGTATGTCTTTGAAGTGTTTGAAGATCATCTGTCTATTTAAAATATCTCTCTCTTTGACCTTGAAAACATACCTAACATGACTACAAGCTTGGTTGTTATAGATGACTAACTGTTAACCTGCCTTTCTTTATAATCCTAAATAGTGTTCAAGAACCAGAACTTTACATTACATTTTTAAATGAGCTGAATAGGTACAATACCTTAAATAAGAGTAGAAACATATATACAATATAACAAAAATAACCATAAATTTGTATTAGTATACAAAAATTCATACTAATGTAAAATATTTGTGACTATTGATTGTTCAAAAGTAGACTCAACAATATATCCTTTTATTCCATCATTTCTATACTATAGGCCCTCCTTTTTCTCTTCAGAAAGAGATCCTTGAATCTACTTCAGCTTTTTCCCTAACCATGACCAACAACAATTTGTAACCAACCCTCCCACACAATGACAAATATCTGTAACCCACCAAATTACCTAAAACCACCCTTCCCACCTCTTGGGAATGTGGGCACCATGTTCTCTAGAATGCATTCTGTTGTATTGGGGAACTGGCATCTTTAGGGGATCCTAATGGTCAAGTCCTGGGAGAACTAGTTGTATTATTTTTTCTTTTTGTCTCCATGTGCGATGGGAACATGTAGAGTTTATCTGAAGTTTTTGGCTGAGTATTCTGTGAGACTAGACAATTTTAGCCAGCACCTTTGAAGTTGTTGTGGATGTAGACTTTTGAGGATACCGCAACATAGGCATTCTGAGAGGCTGGATCACATGGGCTACTTGTCTCCATTGGTGTCTGGTCCTTTTTTTTCTGAAAACATATAAACTTTTAAAGGCAGCATGTATATCTGCATTAACATAAGTACTGAATGTGCATTGTGCACAAGTCAGTTAAAAATTGTCTTTTGTTCTATGTTCGATCGCATAAAAAACATCTTTAACTTTGTAAGTTCATTTGGATTGTATGAACAAACCTCTATCCATGTCATTTGAAAGGATGGCATGTAATAATAAGTCATGAAGAGTCTACAGCCAACAAGACTTATCATTTCTCATCCAGTTTCAGAGCTGTTCCCATGTTGAGGGATCAACATATATGTCACCTGTCCTATAGTCTTTCTTGGCTTTTTCCCTCACATCTACAGCCAAGATCCTCAGGACATCTTCCCCAATAAAATCTGATCTGTATTAATTTTGAAGTGGACCATAACTTTTGTTTCCTGTGGAAACAAAGGCTTAACCTTTTCCCCAACACAACATATTTTCTGACATTCATTTTAAAGTTAAGACATTCTTAAAATATATAGACTGATTTAATTTAGCTTTTTCCATAACCCAATGTTTCTCAGAAGCTATTGTTTTTATACATTAGAAATTAAAAATTCAAAGTCAACAAGCGCCATACAGGATCTAGACACCTGTGTATTTTCTATATTTACATGGCTTATTTTTTATATTACTTTACTCTTTCTTTAAAGACATTACTTTATATTGTTAAACTATTTATTTTTTCATATGATAGTTTTATTTCCTACAACAGGCCTGTGTGTTAAAACCTTTTGGAAGAGAGGTCTCAGAGCCCTCTCATTGGGGCACTGAGGGTATGCCTTGAAATCAGCCTCTCTCTTGTTTTCTGGGCTACATTTTGAACAGTTTGATCCACTAAATCATTTGACTGTGATATGAGCCTCACTAAAAGTCCCAAATCAATGGGGTCATCCAATATCATACTGTTACTTTCATTAAAAAAATAAGGCCAAATACTATTTTTCTCTTCAGAAGTAAATTATTTCAGGTATTTCATTATAGGAACATAAAGTTGACAAATGCAGCTAGTCATAGCTCAACCTGGCCAAATTGTTCCAGAGAAAAACAGATGATTTTCATGAATTGTTGGTAAATAATGTAATATTAAAATTCTGTTGCTTTCAAATCTCAAGAAGAGATAGCATCTCTTCTAGTCAGCCAGATCATCTTTCAGCACTGGTTAATCTGGTGGTACCTGTGGGCTCTGCAATTTGGTTGTCAATTTGATGGGATTTACAGTCACCATGGAAACAAACCTTTGGGCTTGTTTGTGAGAGATTTTCTTTACTAGGTTAATTGTGTTAGAAAGCCCCCAAATATAAGCAACACTACACCCTGGGGTGCAGTCCAAGACTGAATAAAACGTGGAGAGGTTGCTGAGCAGAAGCATTCATTATTTTCTGTTTCTAGATTGGGGATGCAGTGAACTGACTTACATTCCACAGTGAACTGAATCCCCTTTCAGTGGTAGCCAAAACAAACCCTTCAAGTCTAAGGTTGCTTGGTGTCAGATATTTTTGTCACAACATCAAGGAAAGTAACTCATACTTTCCCATATTCCCCTTTGCATGGAATTCAACTGTTTGCTTTTTTATGAATCATATTTTTCATGACTACAAACATTCAGTCAGGTAAGAACCACCTTGCCACACATGTAGTACAACCATTTATTTCTACCTAGTCATCCTACTTCAAGTTGTCCGTGGTCCTGGCATCTTCATTAAAGGTCTCATTTCCTATATGACAAGCAGAGTAGAGCCCCTCTGATCCTCCTCGAATTCAGCCCAGTGTTTTTTACTGCTGTAATGTACTGCATACTCAGTGCACATGCATAAAATAAAGAACTTTATTCTAATAAGATGCTGTTTGCAGAAGGAAAAGTAGTTTGATTGAATATGTTGTTCTGCACTGATTTTAATTGTTGTTATATTCTGATCTGTATCTAACCAGATAATTGGAATTTAATCGGTTTCTTTAATTTTATCACAAAACAGCTAGAAAACAGCTGTAGCGAGACACTATATGAGTAAATAACACATATTACTGTTTCATTATATTTATGCATATGAGCTTTCATTTATTTGTGTCACGACTCTAGTCACTTCCACATGACTAGAACTTTGTTTGGGATGAAACCTTATTGTGCAGTTGCATGGTGTAAGCAGTGAGAGGTGTCTATTTATTGCCAAGTGTAAGTTATGCAATACATTTCTGGATTCACCTTTATTTGCCAAATAATTCCATGACCCATTTAAATAGTTACACAGTGCAACAATAGCTGACAATGTTTCTATTAACTAATGATTTGGGTGTTTAATTCTAAGGAATACATACATAAGTAGGGAAAACTTAGCACATCCATGTGTAAGAGGAACTGACTTGTTCTCTTCAAAGGCAAGTCCATCACAGAGTTTCCACACAGTTGTCACATGTTACGTATACCAACATTAATGAAGCTTGGCATTTCAAGAGATTTAATCATGTGTTCACCAGGTTCCAAAGTCTTGTGTTCACTCTCTTGAGAGAACAACTTTGGATAATCACAGAATCAACAAGGAAAATCATGGGCTCACACAGTGCCTGCCAGAATAGTCTCAGATACCCACAGCAGGCTTTAAACCCACTGATAAGATTAAAGCACCTTGGCTCTACTCTTCTTGATAGCTAATGTTTGTAAGAGCTCTCTTTCTGGGAGCCCTCTTTGTGCTTTCTTTTCTCTCATTTTGGCTGTGCAGAAATGTCATGAGCCTTCCCCGAGCTGCTCTAGAGAGTTCCTTCCACCCTCAGGAAGAAGCCTGAAAAAAAGGATGAAAAGTGGGTTCACCGCAGAGAGACCATGGCTTTTATGTACGTGCTGCATGGCCTCATTTTTCCTTTGTGAAATAGTTCTGATGGCTACTCTTCTGTTGTGTAAAGATCAAGTGAAATGCTGCCACAGAGATCTGGATGCTTCTGTGGCTGCTGGGATTTGAGTCTCATTTAGCACCATAGAGTCTTCTTATCTTAATGATTCATTGTTCAACTGTGTGTGTGTGTGTGTGTGTGTGTGTGTGTGTGTGTGTGTGTGTGTGTGTATGTGTGTGTGTGTAATAAATTTGAAGGTCTAATTGAAAACACAAAATCCAGAGTTTTTTTTTTCTCAAGGAAAAAGAAAAGAATTGGATTTCCCTTTAAACAAATCATGCCCAAGTAGGAATTTTTGATAATTCAAACTAAGCAACAGAAAACTATATGGCTGGACATTAGAGAAGGATGGAACCCTCAGGATAAGGTGAGGAAAGAAGCCATTGTTTGTCTATGTCAAAGTGATATCTGTATTTACATAGGATTTTTCCCATTTATGAATAACTGTAATATACAGTAGGATAAAGGTGCTCTAACTTCCAGGCCCATACTACAACATATGTGAAGATGGACCCATCAAATATCATTGCGCTTCTTTGTCACAGAGAAAAGGCTAGCTAAAAATGCCTCGATAGAATGCACTGTCTAGCCCTTTGCTTTCACTGTCTCCCACATTTGAACTGACTCTGTCCATACACCACAGTGGTGTAGTCAGGAAAATCTAACCTGAATGAACAGTGGTCAAAGGAGGAATATTTTTTACTCTGTTCTTCGAAACCACATAAACAACACTTTACTTTGCTCCTACATGGTAAGTTTTTTACCCTGATATTTTCTGTGTTTCAGAGTTCACTTCTGGGATACCCCATCACTCACCAGACCCCAAACTTCTGGGCCAAGTGATTCTCTTCCACAGAAATGGCTTTAGACTGTTAGTCTGTTCTGGCTTCTTGTCCACACTCAGGAAGACCTCTCTGTCTGGCAGGTGACTGGGCTATCTTTGGCACTTGGAGAGAAGTCAGAGAAAAGGACAATGTGTCATGCAAAGGAATGACAAGTCATGAACTAACTGTAGAACTCTGCTATATCACATAGTCTATATTGGTTGTTTCCCCAATCATGATAGAAAAGCCGTCTAGCTCAATCACCAGCTCTAAGACCACAGGGAGATGCAAAGTGTACTATCACAGAAGGAATGTATCTGCTATGGTAAACCAGCATGGGACTGATCCATCCCCATGAACGTGGGTGTCAGTGAGGAGACCTCGGAAATCTATGGGCCCCTTGTAGTACTTATCCTTAGCATAGGAATATTCTTTTAGGAGCCCATCACACATAGAGGGATATTCCCTGAGCCTGGAAACATGGGGGTGGGGCTAGGTCCTATCCCAAAGGATATGACAGACCCTGAAGGTATCACCCCTATGGAAGGTATCACCCTCCCTGGGGAACAGAAAGGATATGGGATAGGGAGGGTGTTAGTTGGGGGCAGGCAGGGGTGAAGGGAAGGGATAGGGAACTGGGATTGACATGTAAAACAATCTTGTTTCTAATTCAAATAAAAAAATGGAGGAAAAAAAGAATGCATCTGCTATAAAATCCAGGGGGTTTTTCACCATTTCCTGCAGTGCTGATGGGTTCACTCCACCAGACACCCAACGTCCATGAAACCAAGAGCTGTGCAGTGTGTGTGAGTAGTAGACAATGTTGGTGAATGGATAATTTTTTAAGGAGAATGAAGGCATATCTCTGTTGCTTATAAAGATCCCTGCTGTTTTTTCTTCTCAGTCAGATCATTTATTCCAAGGCTGAAGAAACTAAATGTGAGCAATAGGGGAAGTCCATTCATTTTCAAAATTTTCTAAATAATAGATATTATTGCTCTGTTGTAAAAATTAACAAAATAACTATTACAGAAGATACAAAAATTTCAATAATATTTTTTCAGAAGTTCACACCTGTATATTTTTTTAAATTTTGGTCAAATTTACCCCATCCCTCCTCCAACTACTTCCAGATCCCCACTCTACCGCCAGATATTCCCCTCATATTACATTCATATTTTTATATAACCCACTAAGTCTAATTAAAGTAGTCTTAGAAGAATTTTCTAAGTAGAATTTCTTAGTAGAAATACAAATACTTAGCACAAGGCTGACCACTACTACCTCCTATTATAGCAGACATTACTAATCTATCACAAAATCCTCCCTACCATGTCATATCTGTTCAAAAGCCTCTCAATATAGCCGATGTAGCTGCTGGCAACATTTCTTACTTTGTCTGAATGATGAAAACAATCTAGAATGCCTGGCTTGATGTACCTAGCTGTGTGGCTCTCACTGTCCTTTGTACAGTAAGAAGCCAATAGTCTCCAAGTAGCATTACTTATATAGATTAGAATGAGATCCTCTACAGATATATGACTTTTACAATTAAGAAGAAAAGATGTGTTGCATTAGTTCAAATGTACTAGGCTTTTCCTTTGTGGCTACCAATTAGCTCCCAAATCGTGACACAGAGACTTTTTGTTAGTTTTGAATGCTCTGCCTACATGAGGGTCATTTCTGACTAGCTCTTTTAACTTAAATTAACCGGTTACTCTTTATTTACCTTTGGCCTTGGGGCCTTTTACCTTTCCTTATTTTCTTGCTGTCTCTGTGTCTGTCTGGCTGATGGCTGCCTGGCTTCTGTCCCTGAGCACCTCCCTCATTCTCTCCTCCTCCTTCTCTTGCTCTTCCTTCTCTTCTCTTGTTCTTCTCTTCTTTTAGCCTAGAGTTCTCCTCCTATTTATTCTTTCTGCCCACCAGCCTCACCTATCCTTTCTCCTGCATAGCTATTGGCTGTTCAGCTCTTTATTAAACCAATCAGGTACCATAGACATACAAGATGAAATAAATGCAACACATCTTTTTATAGTTAAAAACACAGCACAGGCAAGAGCAACACATCTTTACATCTTTGAGCAATTTCAGCATAAGCAAATGTTACACACCTTTACACAGTTAAAGTAATATTCTGCAGCATAAACAACACATCTTTTCTTCGTTAAATAATGTTCCACAACACAGGTCATGAGCAAAGGAAGCAGAAAACCTGAAATCAGGGAGAAAACAACATAGATAGTTCTGAAGATAGGAACAGCAGGACCAGGAATAGTGCCAAAGTAAACACAGTAGGAACAATGGAAGGCAGGAAGTTCTCGCGGTTTTAAAGAGAGAAGTGCAGGTAGGGGTGAGAGAGGCAAAGGTGGGAAGCCAGAAAGCTAAGCAGCAGCATTGAGAACAAGGAGCATTCATGAAGGGGAGCAGAGGTGAAAAGTGAAGACAGTGAGATGTGCCTGCCTTCATAACTCCTGTCAAAGGAAAAGCCATGCCAACTGAACAGAAGTGGTACTTTGAGAAGTTAACAAACAGGACTTGATTTTGATTGAACTGCTTCTATTGAATTATTGTTCTGAGACTTAAAGACAACTTGTATCAGTTCAGGATCCCAATACAATGAGGCTCCAGTCATGCAACAGTGTGGACTGACAACCCAGAAATTCTTTGTTTGACCTACTCTATTGGACCTGAAAGGTAGCACAATAACAGGATGCCTTTGGGAGTCATTCTTCCTAACTAGTTATTGATTTATAAAAAAAAATACGTGTTTTATATCAAATGACTCCTCCTGAATTGTAACCTTGGATCAACAGAGAGTAAACATTGGCATTTTCATATGGCAATCTGCTATTGGGGAATAATCTAACCTTCCTGGAAGGGTGGAAAGAAAGCACAGAACAGTCATTTACGAATCACACATTATTAGACAACAGTATTTTGTCATTCATCATGCTATTCTCAAATCACTAGAGGGGCCATTCAACTACTCTCCAACACTTCAAGTAGGATCATGTAGGAAATGGTCTCCCACAGTTGAATGTATAAAGCATGCATGGCTGTTTCATTACTCTAGACAGAAAGTTAATGGCCAGTCTCAACTACCATGTTATTATAGTAAAGAGCAGCAGCTAAAGCTGAAATAAATCAGATATTTAAATGGAATATTCACTTTGGTTATTGTCATTAGTCAGAGCAGAGAAAAGTGATGGTCTACTTCACCCACTTAGTAATTTTACATTGATTATAACTGTACTTTAACTCATACAATTCATTAAACAAATATTTCATTTTTAATTACCTAATATACATCTCCTGATACTCTGTAAGATATTACAAGACATTCAAATATTTAAAGAATAATAATAATTTCTACCTTCTAGAGACTTTTAGAGGGAAAAGACTTCTTTAAGAACTGTTGTACAAATAAGACACAATTATGAAATAAAAGACTCCTAAGTTCTTTGCATTGAAAACAAGAATAGCCATATTTCCCAGCATGGTCTTCTCAAGCACATGTTCTGGAGGAAAGGCTGTCATGGAGAGGATAACGAGACAATGGAGAAGGAAAGGAGATGGTGAAGCTATTGTTTGGAAGCCGTGCAATTGTGTTGAAATGAAATTTTAACTGTTGCCTACTGAGTCAATGGGAGTTAAGTGCTCAGCATTGCCCTGCTGTCTGCATTGAAATTGACCTGTCTCTGGGTTATTAATGCTCTTGTCACTGACTTCTTCTATTTTTCATGTTTTGCTTCTTTGTGTAGCAACTGGGGCCAAAGTTTGCCCATACCATATATTATCACTTGAGTGGATGCCTTAGGAACTTTTTTTTTTTTTAACAACAAACCTCTTACAAACTCATTCCAGACATTTTATTGTTGATCATGTTTATTACTGGACTGTGCATCAGCAAATATAATCAAAGGAGATAGAAAATGCCATACCAGGTGCCACAGCACTTCCTCCCACTCAGTGACTATGATGTGTTCAGGCATGTTGGGCCCATTTTATCCTCCATCCTTTCTATCGGTTTTGATTCTTTCTAACATTTTAATTATACAAGTAATACATTTCAGTAAATAATAAGCAATTGTAACAAGATTGCAATACACAAGGTTATTATAGGCAAGACCGTTGGTTGTTTTCTTACATACTAAAATGAACAATTCAAATTATTCAAATTTGAAATTAAGAATAAAATGTTATCTACAGTAACACCAAAATCATTGAATACTTAGTTATTTTTTATTCATTTTGATAATTTGATGTGTGAACTCAATACAATTCCAATAATGACCAGAGAAAACTATTTTGTGGATATTAACAAATTCATTCAAAAGACTTACAACATCAGATGTAACGCCAAATGAGAAGAACATGGAAGCAAGAGTTACTAGACCCTCTTTGACAGCTACTAAAACTACAGTCATCAAGATGGTGTGGTATTGACAAGGAGACAGAGAAACAGAATACAGAGGTCAGAAATAAAACCAGAAAAACATAGTCAAACAATCTTTGACGAAGGAGCGAAAGCAAATGAATCATGAAAGGATAGTTGGTTTTGTTTGTTTTGTTAACAAATGGTCCTAGAAAAGCTAGGTATCTATTTGCAAAAGGTAGGTGTGTGTGTGTGTGTGTGTGTGTGTGTGTGTGTGTGTGTGTGTGTGTGTGTGTGTATCATGAGATGCATTTTACATGTTCAGAAAATTACCTCAAGATGGCTCAGAGACCTAGATATAAGAAACAGAATTATAAAAGTCCTAAATGATAACAGAAGAGGAAGTCTAGGTTGACCATTGACATGGAATGATGCCAAAGACAACAACAAAGGTACAAGTCATGAAAGAAACAATTGATACGTTTGCTTTATAAGACAAAGTGTCTGTTGTGGACAACACACTGTCAACAGAGTATTCAGACAAGGCACAGAAATAGGAGAACATGTTTACAAAAGACATGCCCCACAAAGAGCTGCTACCCAAATTGTATGAACAATTTGACAAGTTGACAATAAGAAAACAATAGCACCCACATCAATTAAATATTAGCAAAAGGCTTGAGCAAAAACCCCTCACTAAAGAAAAAGTACAATTACCAAACAAGCATACAAAATTATAGTCAGTAACTTATGTTATCAGGGAATTGTATGTTAAAACACCAGTGACATGCTACTATGTATCCAGTAGAAAGCACAAATCCAAAACAATGGCAGTGCTGAATATGGACACAGATATGGAACAATTTCAAACTCCATCCATGGATCAGTCTATACTAGTGGCTTCTTACCAAGCCAAATGTACTCAATCTTACACTTGTGACCCAAAGTATTTACCTTAAAGAGATGAAAACCTGTCTATACAGAAACCTGCACAGGGTGCTTAAAAGAGAATTTCTTTCAAAACTGTACAAACCTATAAGCGCCCAGGTGTCTCTGAGTAGATAAGTGGATAAACGTGTGGTAGTAACAGGAAATGAGCTATGCTATCCCAGACAGTAGGAAAGAACTGCACATGCATATTGCTAAGAGTCTAGAGCCAGTCTTGACTCCAAGCATACCATATGCTGGAAAGGGCAAAAGAGAGGAGACAACTAACAGATCAGTGCTTCTCAAGGGCTCAGAGAATGGTGGGGAATGGTGGACCACCATCTGGAACATGATCAATGTTCTTTGCTTTCTGTTGTTGTGACAAACACCAAGGGCAACTTATGGAGGAAAAGAAGCCTATTTTATAATTCCAGTGAGCAAAGCATCATTGAGGACAGTCAGGGCAGACACTTAGTCGACGGTGGAGGAACACAGCTCACTGGTTTGCTCCAGAGAATCTGCTGAACTAGCTTTCTTGCTCAGGCCAGAACCCTGAATCTAGGGTGAAGGGCTCTAGGAGGCCTGAGCATGGCAAACATGGTTTTTGAAGGCCTGGCCCTTCTCCCTCATTCCCTCTGCCTTGCTAAAAATCCTCTAGATTACATCCCCAAAACTAGCCACCAAGGTCTACTCCCTTGTTTGTCTATCTCTTCCCTATAGTTGTTTACAAGATGGAGTCAGAAATAGGTTGATAAGCGGTAGTTTATTGGGGAAAAGTACTCACGCAAGTCAGCCAGTGACCAGGTTGGCACCTGAGCAGGATGGAGTCAGAAATGCTTCCCAGTCAGCCCAGCCAGGCAAAAAAGGGATGGGTGCATGCCTCCCTCCTTCTTAAACCCTTGTTACATAACTCTGACCACACCCAAGAAGGCGTGGTCAGGGGTACCTCTAATCATAGAGGTTGAATATCAGATATCCTGCATATGAGATATTGCATTACAATTCATAAAAGTAGCAAAATTACAGTTATGTAGTAGCAACAAAATAATTTTATGGCTGAGGGTTACCACAACAAGAGGATCTTTATTAAAGGGTTACACCATTAGGAAGGTTGAGAAGCACTGGTCTAGATAGTGATGGACATACATTTGGAGAACTGGGCTGAAGATAGGCAGAGTGGGTATGAAGTATAGTAAAATACCCACAGCTGCTGTGAATTTGAATGGGTTGGACTTCTCCAGGTCCTGGAGCTACCCTGAAATCCTAATGACAGCAGGCATGACAGGAAGAGGGAAAGGGGATTATTGGTCAATGATGCACAAAGTAGAGATACTTGGGGATGATGAGAGAAAAAGAACATAGAACAAAACAAACAGTAAGAACACACAGTGCAGATCATTAAGTGCATCCTCTAGTAATATTAATCATGTCAAGCATTTCAGGTATAGACATTATTCAGTTCTCCATTATCCAAAACTTCCTGAAATGGGCTATTCCAAGTAGCCTGTGTTTTCAAGTACTACCAGATAATAGTCGTGAGAAGAGGACACATTTTATTTACCCATTCATTGCTTGATGGACATTTGGGTTGTTTTCACTTTAGTAAGGATAAATAATTTCATAGGGAATACTCAAGTAAATGTTTTTGTTTGAATATGTGTTTTCCTTTCTCTTGAGGATGTATCTATGAGTTGAACCATATGGTAACTATGCATTTAATCTTTTGAGGAAACACTAGATTGTTTTCACAAAGTGGCTGCAGCATTTTGTGTCCCCAGCAGCAGTGTATGAGTGTCCAAATGTCTGTATGGCTTCCTTGGCATTTCAAATACCCTAGTGATATGCTATGTCATTGTCATTTTGGTTTGAGTTTTTTCATTTCTCTGAAGGTGATTGATGCTTGGCATCTTTTCATGGGCTTATTCTCACTTTGTACTTCTCTATATAAATGTCTGTTAAGATCCTCTGCCAATCTTAATTGTGTCAATTGAAAATCATTATTGAATTATAAAGTTCCATGTACATTTTAGATGCCAGTTTCTTATCAGATAAATGATTTGCAAATATTTTCTCTTATATTCTTTATATTGTACTTAGTATCTGGGTGATACCCAGTGAAATAATAATCACATTTTCATCTTTTACTGCCCCTTGATTTTGCATTTGGCACTATATCTAAAATGCCAGTAGCTTATCCAAGGTCACTAATTATGGTTATGCTTTCATCCATAAATTTTATGTTTTAGGATTAAGTCTTTTATCCACTTTGGGACATATTTTTATAGGAGTCAAATATGGCCCCAACCCATCTTTTTTCGAAGTGGATATCCAGATCAATCATTTGTTCAAAAGATTATTCTCTACCACTGGTCTACTTTGGCATCACTGGAAGAAATTAGTTGCCAGGAAATGTGAGAATTTATTTCCAGAAGCTCTGCTTTATAGCACAAATCTATGTGTTTCCTTTATCTTATGTGAGTACCACTCTCTATTACTGTGGAGATGTATTTCTTTTGAAAACAGGTAGTCCTCCAACTTGGTGTTCTATTTTCAAGATGGATTTGACTATTTCCTGGGTCATGTGAATTGTCATACAGTTTAAAGTTATCCTGTGATTAATGACAAGAAGTTCATGGCAGACATTTTATTGTATCTGCATGCCACTTTACAACATCAACAGCTATATTAAGACTTAACAATCTATAGACACAATTCATCTTGTCATTTAGTATTTAGTTTCAGAACTTTTATGAAATACAAAATTTAACTTTTTCTTTTATCAAATTTATTTCTAAGCTCTTTATTCTCTTTGATGTCCTCCTAAATGGAATCTTTTTCCTAATTTCAGTTTTGGATTATTAAATGCAAGTATAACCAACTACATGTGCACACATATGCATGCACATACATAGGAATGATTATGTCATTTGTAAATATAGATCCTTTGTCTTGAAAACATTGTTCTATTTAATAGTATATTTTAATATTATAAAATTATACCTTTTATGGGGTAAAGTAATATGTTTTAACACTTGTATATGATGTACAATTAAATGAGGATTATTGTTACATCATTCACCTGAAATTTTTATCTCTGTGTGAGTGTGTATGTGTGTTCATATGTATGTGCATATGTGTGTGAGTGTGTGTGCATGCACAAACACATGTGTGAGTGACTGTGTGTATGTGTGTGGGTGTGTGCATGTTGGGAACATTTCAAATCCTTTCTACTTGCTATATTTTGAAACAGTTGTCAACCATTGCTTGCCCACTATGCTACAGAACATGCTTGTGTCTACTAACTGTATGGATACCTTTAATGCATCTTTCTTGCTCATTTGCCCTGGTTACAACTATTAGAACAGTGTGGAAAGGAAATTAGGAGAGTATCTATCCTTGCTTCGTTGCTTGTCTTTGGGGGAGCTTGTTTCTAACCATTAAGAGAGTGTAAATCAGGGAGTTTTAACAATAAATACCTTTTATCATTTAGAAATATCCTATTACTCTACTCTAAGGATTTTTTTTTCAGTTTCTCCAGGCAGGGCTTCACATGTAACCACCGTGGCTGTCCTGGAACTCACTCAGGTAGACCTAGCTGGCCTCGAAACTCACAGAGCTACAGAGATCCAAAGAGCTGCCTGCCTCTACTTCCCAAGAGCTGGGATTAAAGGTGCAAAACACCACTGCTGGATCTAAGGAATTCTTTTATGAAGGGGTGCTAAGTTTTGTTTTCAAATTTACCCGGCATTCACTGAGATTACCACATTTTTAGTATTTACCCTATTGGATGTTGCAGTATTCTTACTGACTCTCGGGTATTAAGCAAATCTTACCTTCTAATAAATGCCAGTTGAACATTACATGATTCATTTTATAGGTTCCTGGAAAGTGGTTTATTGTCATCTTGTGAGGATTTTTATGTCTATATCCATAGGAAGGATTGGTCCACAGTTTATTGTGAGATTGCTTTCAAGTTTGAGTTTCTAATACTATTTATTTCTTATAATATATTGGGTAATTTTGGAAGAGTGTCCAAAGAATTTCAATATTTCATAGAATTACATAGAACCAGTAAAGCCATTTGACCCCTAGACTCTTGTTTGCATGTGCTTTTTTATTATACAAATTGCATATTCACTCTCCTTATTTATAAGAAACTATTCTACTAGATATACATGCAAACATTCTAACACACACACACACACACACACACACACACACACACACACACACACACACACTTGTTGGTATGGAGGCCAGAACCTGGTGTGTTTCACATAAGGGACCTCTCCCATTAAACTTTCTGGCCATTCTCTCATGTATACATCCAGTGTTGCCTTGGCACTTCATGTTTTTTCCAAAAATGAATTTGTCTACTTCTCTTCAGTTATCTAGTTTGTCAGTTTGTTATTTCTTCTTGTACCACATAGGTCTTTTTCTTCCTTTGATATAGAAGCATTAAATTAATATTCATTTTCTCACCTCTGACTTCACTAATTTCAGTCTTCCAGTTTTCAGGTTGGTTGGTCTTGGCAATGTTCTATCAGTGTTTTTGATCTTTTCAGAGAACCATTGAGTCTCTTGATTGCATTGTTCTCTCCTTAGCTTTTGAAAGTATATTTTCATTAAGGTTATCATTAATGTTTATGATTTTCTTCTTTTCCCCTAGGCTTACTTACTTACTTACTTTTTTATTTATTTATTTATTTATTTATTTATTTATTTGCTTATTTACTTATTCTTGTAGCTTCTTAAGGTAGATGGATACATTGAATTGAGGTATTCTATATAATTAAAGGAGTTTCCTTCTCAGTACTATTTATTATGCATTCCATGTGTTTTCTATGACTTAGTTTCATTTTACTTCGTCATTGGCTCTCATTTTCTAAATTGTTATTTTCTTTGATTCATTGGTTATTGAAAAAATGATAATATAATTATTATTTACAGTCAAAACTTGCCCCTCAGTAGCCATGGGGAATTGGTCTCAGAATTCCATCTGGACACTAAATTCTGCAGATTCTCAAACCCCTTATATAAAATCATGTAGAACTGACTTACACATATCTTACCTTATACTTAAAAGAATATTCTAATAGTTTTGATACCTAATACACTGCAAGTGCTGTGCATTCAGATATTATGCAGTAGTCTTTAGGGATTAATGACATGACCATTAAAGCTATACTTTTTTCTATGCATTGTTTAATCCCTGGTTGATTAGAATATAATATATTGCAGCCCCTATAGAAATCAGTGTATAGGCTTTTAGAGAAAGCACAGTATTTTTACTGATTTCCCCCCACAAGTTGATTGTTGGTATGTATAAAAGTTACTGGTTTGTGTATGTTGACTTTGTATCCTGCTACTTTAACAAAGGTGTTTATAGATTCAAAAGTCTTTGTAGTGGGTGTCCATGAAACCCATTAACTATTTGGAGAATGTATTCTCCAAATAGGAATAGTTTAATGTCTTCCTTTTAATTTTTTCCCTTTTATATCTTTCTCTTGTCTTGCTGCTCTTGCAAAAACTCCAAGCACTAAATTGATCACAGAGGGAGTGAGCACCCTGTCTAATGTCAGATTTCCTCTGTTAGTATAATGTTGACTATGCTTTGTCTTCCTAGCAACAGAAACTACAAATAGAATGACAGTCAACCTATACAACCAGAGAAAAATCATTTGCCAGCCATACTGTAGATGAGAGATTAATATCTACAGCATATAAAGATCTGCAAATATTCAACATCTGCAACAATTTCCCCAAACTTTACATCAATAAATGTGCCTGAGATTTGAATAGACAGATCTCAATAGAAAGAATAAAAATAACCAACATTTTTCAAATGTTCAACATCTCTAGCCCCAGCAAACTCTAGATTTCTGAGGCTTGAACATGGCTTATTATCATTGCAGTGGAGTCCAATTTAGCATCATCAAAGCCACATGCAGTAGCATAGCAGAACTGAAGTAAAGTAGTTATTCAGAGAAAAGTAGATTATTATTTTTAAATATTTTCTTCTTAGTGTCATTGGAATGCTCATCCACAAATGGGATGTCTGTAATCACCGCCCTTTCCCCAAGGTTCAGGAAAGATTTTGGAGGAGGAAAGGAAAGATTGTAAGAGCTAGAGGACAGGGAGAACCAGAGAGAAGCAGTGTCTTCTAGACATGACAGCACCACATACTTGTGAACACACAGCAGCTGTGGTTACCTACACCAGACCCCCATGAAATTAAGTCAGTCAACATTTTAGCATGGTTTAGGAAAGTGGTCATGAGCTCCTTCTTCTATCTGAGGAGCTATGGACTGTTGGTGGCTTATTGGAAGGGAGAGTCAGTTTTCTCTGAGGGTGTGGCTTCTGGTATCTGACTATCCTCCAATGGATGGCCCACACCCAAGTAGTGTAGGACAGCAAATATGGAGTGGATGAGTCATTGAAATAATAACGAGGACATGAATTTGGGGGGTAGGGATGCAGGGTGCATATGGGGAGGTTAGGGAGAAGAGTTGGGTTGAATATAATCTATGATCAAATTGGTAAAAAAAAACAAAACCTTATCTTTTAAATTAGCTTATAAAGTAAAATATTCTAATTTGGGTTTCCATACATATTTCATTTGGTTGATTCTCTGCCACCCTTACCTTCCTACCCTCTCCCCATTCCTGCTGTACCATTTTGCCCCTGGCATGTCTCCTTCCATTTTGTTTCATTGTCTTCCTTACCACTCTCCCTCCTTTCTAGTTTCCTGACCGTTACCCACATTCACACTCATGTATATACACGGGAGCTAGAATCTATTTAATACAATGCATTCTAGTCCCACCCACTGCTTTAGAAATTTTATAATTCCATTTTTCTTTGCAATGGAATAAAATCCCATTGTACACATGTCCCACACTTTCCTCATCTATTCCCCTGTTGATGGAGAGCTATGCTAATTAAATTTCCTGGCTACTGTGAAAAGAGCAGCAATGAATATGCACATTTCTCTGTAGTAGGATGTAGACTCCTTTGGGCATATGCCCAGGAATGGTTAGGTGGGTCATACAATAGTTTTGTTTTTATTTATTTACTTTTTTTTGAGAAGCCTATACACTGATTTCTATTGTGGCTGCACTAAATGATATTCCAGCCAACTTAACAGTGGTTAAGTTTTCCTCTTTCCACATATCCTTATTAGCATTTGCTGTCCTTGTTTTCTTGGTGGTGACTACACTGGAGTGAACTAGAATCTCAAAGTTGTTTTAATTTGTATTTCATCCATGACTAGATTCCCCAGGATAAGACAGTCACAGCAAGCATCTCTGGGGACTTTGAACTGGACATAAGAGACATTTGTCCTAGCAACTAACTCCCTTACCTGGGTCCCAGCAGAGATGTCTGTCTACTTGCCCAGCTGCAAGCCAGGCCTGTCTACAGACCATGCCTCTTGCCCTCCTGCATCATCCACACTTGCTGTCCAGCTTTGCTTGGAAGTCCCAGCTCATCACAACTGTCCCCTCCCTCTCAGCGACACTGAACCACTTCATCCTCGGAATGGCTTCACTGCACCTTACCCAGAAGAAGTAATTCAGTGTGCAAGCACTGGGTGTCCTATGGAGTCCTTGTGGGATTCTGAGACTGTCACATTTACCTTTACTTCCACCCTAGGTCATTTTCAAAAAAGAAGAAAGAAGTAAGGGGGTGGTTTTCTTTTTTATTTGTTTGTTTGGTTTTGGCCTTTGGCATCAGCTTTGAGACACCTGACCATGTGAGGCCTATGTTAGGTTTCAAAGAAAAGGCAGATAACTAGGAAGATTTTACTTCTCAGGGGACAAAAGATGAAAGTCTGTGTCGTGTCATTAGATGCTTACTGCTGTTCATGGAGAGGTGATGGAGGCAGCTCCTTTTCCAGAAGATTAGGTTTCTGGGTTTTAATTTGAGGAGGGATTTACAGCTGTGAAAAGATGTAATATCATTTTGATTTGGGTTGTACTAGGCTGGGCAGCCAGATTACGTTTGTATGAAACTGTATTAGAAGACAGGACCAAAACCACTAGAATCAAATAAAGAAAACATTTCCCAGAGAGCCTAGAAATAGGGACCTGGCTACCCACAGCTTGTTCACTGCTTCCCTGACTGTCACTCTGACTTACACTTGTGGGGTCTAAGTAGAAACACAGAGGGAGGCAGACAAAGTGCTACTGCTTGTGGGACCTGTCCATCCATCAGTCTGTCACCAACCTGATCTGGCCCATTCCCTTGGTGAAGAAAGGAAAAAATTAATTAACCCCTAGAGAAGCAAGGACTTTAGTGTGTGAGGTGGTGTGGGGGTGGCTCATGAAAAATACTCTGTTTCCGTCTCCTGGGGGCACTGTCGAATTCAGAATCTAGGAGAAATCCATCAAATTGCCTGCAGTTTCACAGGTCCCTGCTCACTTACCTCTACCATATGCTACCACATACACGTGTCTCATGGTGTACTCCAGGTAACAATGGAAGACAATGACTTAAGAGGAAAGTGTACCTTTCTTACAGAAAAGTCCTAAGCAGTTTTAAAGCTTGACTCTCCTCATGTGCATAGTGAACAATAAATCACTTTGGGTACTGAAAAACACAATTTCTCCCGAGACAAAGCAGAGAGACGAATTAGCTGTTGCTTGTAATCATTTGTACCAAACAGCTACCCAGAGCTGGGCAGATTACCAGCATTTTCCAGTGGGACTTAGAGATGGATAAATGGGACACCATGGACTGCAATCTTAAAATAAAAATTATTTTGGTGACAGTCTTTAATATCAAACGGAATGTGTTGTTCTTGTCTGGGGAAGGTTTGAGAAAGCAGGGCTGCTTTCCAGCATCAGAGAGCCATTAACTTCAATAGTAGGGCAGAATCATGAAGACAGCCATAGACAACTTCAGGGCTGGATATTTCTTCAATATCCAGTCCTTTCAAGGATTTTTTAAAATGTGTATGAGTGTTTGCCAGTATGTACATATGTGTACTACATGTGTTTCCTTCTAGAACTGGAGATGGCATGGGAGCACCTGGGCATAAGGTGAGGTACTGTAAACTGACCCTGCACCCCTGAGGGGTGTACCTTAGCAGAAAAGAAGAGAGAAGAGAAAGGGGAGAGGCAGGCTTAGGGAGATGCAAGAGCCCCCACAGCCTATTTCTTTCCATGTTGGTATCCCACCATGGCAAATGCAAGTGCCGATTAAGACAAGCCTGAAGGAAGTCAGGTCTAATTAAGAGGAAAAGAAGACCTCTAACACAGACTTCACAGGAAGAAGGATAAAGTTATCCTCGGAACTTACAAACCTGAACCAGGAGGCTGTGAGTGTGCTGGGGAGGAAGGTCGGGTCAGAAGCAGGAGTGATCTTCAGAAAATCCTTTTAACTTTCTGAGACTCAACTTACTCTCCTGCCTGAGAATCCTACTAAAAGGCCATGATTGCCAGCTAATGTGGAGGCATGTACACCTGTTAGAATGAATGCAGTCTATCACCCTCAGTCAGCACACAAAAACAGTCATGCTAAGACCACTAGGCAGCCAGGTAGTCTTGGAGCCTTTAATCCTAGCAGGTCAAGGCAGAAGCCCTTGACTCTCTTGTGAGTTCCATGCCATGCCCAGGGATACATAGCGAAACATTGTCTTAAAAAAAAAAAAGAAAAAAAAAAGGAAAAATAACAACAAACCAAATGGGGATAATTTTATTTAAATATAAAATGTAATCTTCACACTCTTGGAATTGTACTTCCATTAGCATCTATAAATGATCAAAACAGAGCTGTCCAAACAATGGCATTGTATGTCTGCTGTCCTTTGGATTAATTTAAGCAGCAAGCAAAGCAATCCAAATTTAGAAAGCCCGTTTAGGCCGTTCTGCCGTGGCAGTGTCACTGGAGAAAACGAAGGTATGCTTGCTTTGCTTGAGAGAGCTGTTAGGAAATGCTTGCTGACCCTGGACAAACCTCCATCCTCCCCAGGAACAGCATTAGGCAGCTTAATTTGGGCGAGCGAGGAGCGGGCATGAGTCCGCAGCCCGGCGGTGCCTGCTTTCCATCTGTGTGATTTAACCGGGCCTTGCAGCTCGCCTTTGCAGACACCAAGCCCAGCTGCCAGGCAAGGTTTCAGACCCACAGGGGTGCCCTGACAATTTCTGGTTCAGTGGAGAGCTGGGGAGCGCACAGGCTCACAGCATATGATTTCTTCATATTTCATCAGTTTGCAGGTTTTAAACAATTTTACCCTTCTCTCTCTGTGGACGCAGAGTGGCTGCACAGAGTGGAAACTAGTGGACTTTGAATAATAGAAACCAGTTGCCTCTGAGCACTCAATTAGCACCTAACCTTGACCACCCTGACCTCTGTGGGTGGTCTCAATTTCTTTATCTGTAAAATGGACAGAAGGCAACCTCACTGGACGCCTAGATGATTTGATTCTTTTAAAGGCTTGACTCACTCTCCTCCACTGAAGCAGTTACCTATGTTTCCTGACATTATTCACATTAAAAAATAAAATAAAAATATATATAATTAAATATATAAAATAAAATTACATATATATATATATATATATATATAGAGAGAGAGAGAGAGAGAGAGAGAGCTACCACAACTAACCAGGAAAAGAAGAAAACTCACTCCTAGATAAAGAAGCCAGGGGCAAAGCAGGAGGATGCTGGGGTACTGCCATCAGCCTCCTGCAATTTATTCTCTAATAACTTCTGCTCTGTTTCTGGGGCACATCAAAGGGTGCTAACAGCTGATGCTGGCCATCCCTAGCACACAGACAAATGTTCATTACAGAGTTTAAAAGCATCCCCATGTCTGAGGAGGGAAATCAATAGCTCCCCCCAACATCCTGGGGTAAGGGTGCTGTCTTTGCTGGCCACTGGGGAGAAAAGATGAGCAGTTCCAGAAATGTCCCCTGTGACAAATGGAAAGGAGTTTAGGGAATTCAGCACACTTCTCTGTGTGCAAAGACCAAGAATTATGTTCTGATTAGTCTAAATGCTATATAGAAACACTGGCTCTACAGGCATTAAAGTTAGTGGGGCTCATTTTAACATAGTGAGTTATGGGGTTTTCTATGTAAATGGATTTAACTGAACAGTGTTTCTAGGGAACACTCCCCAAAGCAGGTCAATGTGGGGATAGTATGGCAGAGCTCAGAAATTCAAATCTACAGGCAGTAAACAGACTAATTTTTGGAATCAGATGTAGAATTATGGACATTCTGTTTTTTGTTTTGTTTTTCAATTCAGCCTAATAATCAGGATTCATTTTATAAAACAAGATCACTCCAGGGTTTTAAAGCTTGGAAGGACCACATTTTCCCCTCTTCACTAGAAACATATAAAGGCCAAGTATAACTCACAGCAAATCCCTATAAAAGTTGGCCTGTAAACTTGTGAAAGGCCCGGAATATTTGTGTTTCCCTTCACTTAACCACTTAGCACTTGACTGCTGACTGCTGATTCATAAGCTGTCTTCCTCCACACAACACGGTCAACCTAACTTCCATGTCCTGTGACTACTATAGTGCTCCATTCACCTTCATGGTGATTTTATAGTGACTTTAAGCCATCTTCACTCTTTGCATATGTTTGCTGTTGTCTGACCGGTCCCCACAAGCCTTCAGGCGCCACATGAGACTGGTTTTGCCTGACTCAGTATTGCCTTTGAGCAGATAATGAGAGACATTCAGAAAAGGGAAACCACTTGTCTAAGAGAACATGGATGATCTGGGATTAGAAACCCAGGCCACCCAATGCTGGGCCCATATGGCCACCATTCAGTGGGAAGGGAGCCTCACAAAAATATCTAGAAACAGGGATGGCAGGGCTTTGCTAAAGAGGAAAAGAGCAGTGTTTCTAGCTTTGTGAGCTACCTCCAGTCACATGCAATTCTAAAGGCCAGCACACATTATCTCACATAGCGTGAAGTTTCTTGGAGACATTACTTCAAGGATAACATGTCATTGAACACATGTATCCCCACCCCATCCTCTTGTTGCCCCCTCCCTTCTCTCTCCTGATAATACCAATCCTTCCTCATCACCCTTCTGCTTTCTGTCATATACCTATATGTACACCCGCACGCACTTGCAAGCACGCACGCACACAGCTTTATGTATGTATGAAGAACTATACCCATGAATATAGATTCATGTCCCTTAGACATTTCATGTATTGTTTGTACTTCCTAATTGCTTTATATGCCATCTGAACATTTCAATCCATCTGCCTTTTCTGTCTTCCATGTAATCCTCTCTTTTAGTGAGGCTTTCCACTCAGATTTGTATTTGATCTGTAGAGGTTTTCATCTCTGCAATTTCCATTTGATTGATTTTTTTCAGAGTATCTCTTTATTGATTTCTTTATGTCCTTTTTGACTTTGTTCAGTAGTTTATCTGCATTCTCTTTGATTTGGTTGAACAATTCTTTGGAATTCTTTGTCTTAGGGTACCTATAACGTTTGCTCAATGGAATCCATTTTATAAAACTGGGAAATATTTGAGGAAACATGCTGACTTTATTTTTATGTTTCTCGTATTGCTGCATTGACTTACACACTAGAGATTGTGTTTAATTTTAAGTTATCTGTAACATTTGATTGGGACTAGAATGTAGTAGGGCTGAGGTGTTGTTCATCTCTGTTAGAGTGGGAGTGTTCAGTCAGTGGAAAACCATAAACCCTAAGCTCAGGGATCCAGACATGTTCTTGAGCACCACTCTATAGAATATTAACTGCAAAAGCAGCTAGATCTGATAAATAGGCCACTGAGTGCAGGTTCTACTCCTTCAGTTGCTTGCATGTAAGTTTTGTTTTTCTCTTTTGGTTTTTGGATTGACATTGGATGAGAGCAGGATCTTTGTGGTATTAAATTTCCCATATTAATCTTTGTGTTGTTTGCTCTACAGCTAAAGGGGTGGCTCATGGGACATTTGGCCAGAGAGTATTGTAGAAGTATCTTTGTGTCTTTAAGCATGGGAAAGGGCTCTTGATAGCTTTCCACTGGGATGTGTTGGACCTTATCACCTGTAGGCATCTGTCATCCTTTTGATGGGGCAGTTCATCTCACTCCAGTCTATGCTCAGACCAGTCTCCCCTACATAGAGCATTGCATGGTTCTGACTCTCAGTTTCCCTCCTACTTAAAGGTATTCTGCTCAAGAGACCTCTGGAAAAGAGTCCCCTAGCATTGGCCCTGGATTTCCAGTGTGATCTCTGCAGGGTGACCTTTGTCTCCAGAGACATAAGAGCCACTGGCTCACTAGAGGTCTTCATAAAGTGGCTTCTCAGTACCATTACAATTAAATGCGGAAGATTAGCTTTTTCTCAGCATTTATAAGGTATGCAGAGCCCCAAATTCCTGTCTGAGTGGATAGAATTCTAATCCTTGATGTATCTAATGTAAAATGTGCTTTTTTTGATCCTGTTTGTTTTTTTCTTTGGGCTCTTTACCTCCTTCTGGAGTATATACATTCTCCCCTCTCTTCTCCCTGTCCTTCTACCCCGTGTCCTTTGTACATTTTCTGTTATTGAGAGTAGTGTGTAGAGTGTCAAGGATCTCTCATTTGTTTAAGCCCAGGTTCTAACTCTGCAGTTGCTCTCACTCAACTTTGGGAGTGCTGCCCAAGTAGGGATGACCCTTTGGGATAGACTTGACACTCCCTTGCATCTTCCGTTCTGCTTTCCAGTTTTCTATCTTTCCTTGCTACTGAAGCTAGTGTTTTCCATTGTCACTTGCCTTACCACTGTACAGCAACTATTCCTGGCTTATTTCCTGCAAATTCTGATGTGTCACTATTATCTTTCAGTCAAATATTCAGATAATGATTTAAAGCAATACTCTTATGGACAGGTGAGATGACTCAATGGGTTGAGAATCTCCTGAGAATCCTGGTAACTTGAGTTTGGTCCATATAACCCATGCAATGGTAAAAGTAGGAGAGAATTGACTGCACAAAATTATTTCCTGGCCTCCACATGCATTCTGTGACATATGTATACCCATATATTTGTCATATACAAACATACATGCATATATACATTAACACACACCAACATAAATGCTAATAATAAGTATAACTTTGAAAAGTAATCTTTTAAATATAGACAATTATGTTTTGCTCAAAGGGTAATATAAACAGGTCATAGAAAAATTGATGACAATAATTGTATACATCTGCCCAAGAAGACAATGTTTCATTTAGGGATAGGGCATTCTTCAACTTTTTTCTCACAGCATTGTGGAACAAATGCATTTTACCTCAGTTTTATAGACTGTAAGTTAGGTGTTCTCAGCAAATGCCAGCTGATGGCACCTTCTGCCAATTAAACTTGCTTTTTACTGGAGGGGTTAGATCAAGTCTGTGGCTGTGGGCAAGGTCCACCCGGGGTCAGAATCTTGAGGAGGTCTTACTCGATGAGGAGAACACAGACCAGGATGGGGCCCAGGGATTGAGAAGCCTATATAATCTTGGGTCCAAGTTGGAAGCTTCCTCTACAAGCAGGGTGAGCTTCCCCAGAGGGAGAGGGCACTGTGGATTTTATCTCCTGCCTCACTGCCCTGCTGAGTCTGTCTTTTAGACAAAGAGCCAAAACAATGAGTCGTCCACAGCATGAGGAGACATCAAGCTATAAGGTGGGAAGCAGGTGTTTCTCCTGGCCCCTTTTCAGAAACTTTTCAGACCTTTATAGAAAGATGAATCTCAAGACCTGTTATTCATTCTGCAGTAACACAGAGGAAATGAGTAGCTTCCTGCCTCTGGGTTCAGCAGAAACTCCTCTGTCAAGGCACCCGTCTGCTCTTCTGTTTCAATTATGCCGTGACTGAAGAGGGTCCTGAGGGAAGAGAAGCTCTAGCCCCACCTCTGGAGATGCTGCCCAGGAAGGTTGCTTAGGAAGTTGGTGTGGTGACTTAGAACAGCAAATGAGACATTTATAACATCGTGTTCAAGTGACTCTTTTGACAACAAGCTTATGAGAGACACTGTGTGGATTATTCTAGATCCATAAAAGTAATTTATATTTGCCTATTTACTTGTTTCTTATGGAAAATGAGAACAGTGTCCATCTTGTTTACCCTGGTATCCAACCCTGATGCCAAGCATGGGGACTTTCACACAGGAAGCACATCATGATAATTCAGTGAGTACACAAATAACTACAGTTTTGTTCAAGCATCGTTTCTACCACCTATGCCCAGGGCTAACACATAATAAGTGCATAATGATTGTCTGCAAGATGGGATGCTATCTCATGGATACTGTTATTGTTTCACAAGGGCTACCAACTAGGAGCGCATTACCTGTCATGGATTCTCTATTCAAACACAAGGCGGGATGACACTTGCCTGGGTTGTTTGAGTCATCATTCTCACTGGACATAGAAGAACTCTAGGCACAGAGATGAAGAAGGAATATGTGGTAAAGGAGAAAATGGTGTTTTTACTCTGAGAGCTGAGAGTTGAGAACCAGGTTGTACTATTTAGGTGTCTTACCTGTTTTGTTTCTTTTTCTTCCCTCCCTCCACTCCTGTGGTATTTTTTTCAATGAGAGAATTTGAAGATCCTGGATGAAATGACCATTTTTAGAGCTGTGCCTGTTAATGACACCATGAACCAGCACAGTTTGCCATTGATAGCTGTCAAAACCTAGAGTCATGTCAAAAGGACTTGGCACCAACTTGAAAGGGGCCCTTTGTGACCAAAGACCAATCAGCTTCCACATAAAAAAGAACAGCAGACATGTGGAATGAAACTGAACCAATACACAGAATAAGGATTTCTCCATAGTATTTTTAAAACATCATTGGCCACCTTCAGAACTCACTGGGATACCAACTTGTTGTTCATATGATATACAGATTATGGAAAATTAGCATTTCACCCACTTTTTCTCCATCTACAACATCTCAAGATAAGTAAACTGGCATCTGAGAGAAATTGCTCCCTTCCAGAGGAATCCTTGCAGGAAGACTGACAAAATTTAAAAGTGGCCATTTCATAACTACTCATGAAATAATGTGTGTAGGCTCTACCATTCATGGCTTTGAACATTTTGGCTGGAGATTGATGGGGAACTTGATACTGGAGGCATCAGCTTGACACCACCTCAATCTGTGAATCAATTGTAATCCAACTAACGGTGGGGAAAGCAGACATTACATCAGAAGTGCCCAGGTTTTGCTACATATTAGAAACAGCTGGGAGCTTTGAAAACTGCCAGCATTAAGGTCAAGTCCCAAACCAATTCAGTCACGGTGTCTGAGGTAGAAGTCATGCTACAATAATTCATTTCCTCCTTTTGGAGGTTTTCCGGGTGACTAAAATGTAAAGCTGTGTTCAGGAGCTCTTTCTGTTTGTGACTCGTGATGTCATGATAGCTGTATGTGACCAGTAATGTTCCTATGATATGATATTAAGTAACACCTACAGATCTGATTGTTTATAGAACCCTGGGGAATATAGCAACATGTTATATAATAACACTTAAAGAAAACTATCAGAAATCTAACTAGAAGACACAGTCAAAGGGATATGTGTTCCCAGATGTTATTTTTTAGTAAAGAAATGGAATTTTAGAAGGCCTTTCTTAATCTACAACTTGAAAGATTATGCACCTTGCTATATGAAAGAGTAAAGTGTATCTGACTAACAATCACATAGAAAACATAATTGAGCTATGTAAAAGCACTGTGGTTAAATATGGTCAAAATACCTACAGAATCACAAAGTAAGATATAATGAAACTCACTACTTTGAACAATAAATGTTATTAAAATTAATTAATTAATTTTAATGGGATTAATTTAAATGGGATTAGAGAGAAGGCTAGCTAGTTAAGAGTAGTGTGTGCTCTTCCAGAGGTCCTAGGTTCAGCTCCAGCACCCACATGGAAGTACATAACTGTCCATAACTCCAGTTCCAGGGGACTTCTGGCCTATGCGGCACCAGGCATGAATACAGTACCCTTACATACCTTTGAGCAAAAGCATTTGCATACATAAAGTAAAAATAAATAAATCTAAAACATAAAAAGCATTGCAGATGATGGAAGGAGTCAGGACCCAGATATCCCAGACTTGACAAAGAATGGAAACTATTACGGCGAGTCATGCATAGAAAGTGCCTTTTTGGGTCTAAATTATACACATTAGTGATTGTTTGAGTTACCAAACATCCATTAGGTCTCATTAAGGAAAGAAATAGAAGCACTTCCCCTTGGAGTCATTTAATCAGAGGGAGCCCATGTTTGAATTTTCTACTTCATGCTTTCTGTGTCTTCCCCACCTGTCTGTTGTATGAGTCTGAATCTCTGCCTAGCTGAAGAAGGCTGTCTTATGAATCTGTCCCTGTGTATGAGTGTGTGTGTGTGTGTGTGTGTGTGTGTGTGTGTGTGTGTGTGTGTGTGAGAGAGAGAGAGAGAGAGAGAGAGAGAGAGAGAGAGAGAGTATATGAGTGTGTGAGAGAGTATGAGTGTGTATGGGTGTGTGAGTATGGGAGTGTGTGGGAGTGTGAGTATGTATGAGAGTGTGTGTGTATGGGTATGTGAGTGTGTGTGAGTGTGTGAGTGTGTGAGTGTGTGAGTATGTGTGAATGTATGAGTGTGTGTGAGTGTATGTGAGAATGTGTGTAGGTGTAGAGTTTGAGTGTGTGTGTATGTGTAGAATATGAGTGTGTGTGGAGTGTGAGTGTGAGAGTAGGTGAATGTAACGTGTATGTGTGTGTTTGTGAGTGTGTGTGAGAGTATGTGTGTGTGTGTGTGGAGTATGAGTGTGTGCAGTGTGAGTGTGAGAGTATATGAGTGTGAGGGTATGTGTGTGTGGAGTGCTGTCTCTGACAAAGGGCTTAACTTTATCTTTATTAAACAGAGGAGAGAGAGCACCACACAGGGAAGGGATGGAGGGTACTTTGTAGACATCTTTACCAGGGTTTTACAAGGATTAAATCACTGGTTCGACTAATTCCAACCAGCCCAGTCAACCAACAACATTGTTTATCAACCAATGCCCCTTATGGTTGATTTCAATTTTCCTGCTAGATTTTAGGAAGTTGCTTTCAACTTCTGTATTTGCTGCTTTCAGCAAATGATACATATGTATTATCTGGGTGATGGGCTTAGAAGAGAAGGTAAGATTACAGCTATGCACTAGTTTAGGTTGCAAAAGTTGGTTATATAGGAAATGCAAGGCAAATAAGGTTGATTGTTACATTGTTTTATTGTAGGCAGATTAAACAAAGAGCTTGAGTACAGAGTTAGGCTAGCAATCTAAGGTCTCAAGTGACCTCAAGGTGCAGTACTAACTCTGGATGGGAGATGCAACAAAATTCCATTCTATTAGAATATAAGATATTTCCATAACATTGAATAGCCACATTTGTTGTTTTGTTTGTCCCTTCCCCAGCTACAACAAATTATACTGTTGAGTTTGTCATATTGGAGAAATTGCAAGGGTCAGAATAATAGGAATGCAATGGATGAGCCTTGCCTTGAAATGTCACCTTTGTGATCATGGTATGTTAATCGAGACCCTTGGCAGGTAAGTAGTTTAAGAAACTGTTTAATGTTAAAGGCATTCACTCATTTTTATTGTCAGACTAGACTAAAATATTAGGAGGCAGAAAGTAGCAGCTGGAACTTGAAGTAGTTTGGGAGTTTGAGAGGCGAATCTTGAAGTTAAGGGCTGTATTAGTAGTATGTGGGACTCCAGAGACTAAGACTTCCGTGAGATGGGAAAACAAAACAATGAGCTGAACATGCTAACAAACTGTCCCCTTGAGAACTTGTAGAATTTTTATGCTATAAATGTGTATTCAAAAGGCCAAGAAATGATACAGTGGCCAAGAGACTAAGGTTGTTTTATGAACAGAGTTTGGGAGACCAAGAGAAGAATTTAAGGTCAGCTGGGAATGAAAGGACTCTGAGATCCACATCAGAGTCTTAGCTGAGAACCCAGAGGGATGGAGTTGTTAGGACAGGATAGAAAAAAGAAATGAGCACGACTTCCAAGAGCTTTACTTTGCTCGTGCTGTGTCTATTTCTCAGACTACTTTAATCTCTGTGGAAGAAATTCCAAACACACCTTAAAGGAGGTATTTAAAAAGAGATAACAGGGTTATGTTGGAAGAAGAAAAATTTCTAAGACAAAGGCATAGAATGCACATTAGAATAAAAATTAACAAGTTACATAGACATATTAAAACCTAAACCAATACAGATTTAAGTCATTTAAACTAAGAAAGATCTATGATGAGTGGAGACTTGAGTTTTGTACAATACACAGAGGGAATAGGGCAATGACTGTAAGTGAATTTATTTTGCATTCTTCATCAGACAATGTCAGGCTGGAATAGTGAAAGAAAGCTAGAGTTACATATTTAATAAAGGCCAGAAAGCATTAAAGCTACCTTTGTTTATAGTTAATATAATTGTGTATGTAGGAAATCTTAAAAAGTTACAAGGAGGACTAATAAATTAATTTATAAGGGTTAAAGGTGAGGGTGACATAT
Organism: Cricetulus griseus; assembly: GCF_003668045.3. NCBI lineage: Eukaryota > Metazoa > Chordata > Mammalia > Rodentia > Cricetidae > Cricetulus > Cricetulus griseus. Next base: position 168,720,282 of record NW_023276807.1, read on the forward strand.
AAAGTTAGCACTTATTCCAAGAAAGAACAATGAAAAATAAAACTAAAGGTACAATTCCATTTACTATCCTGTCCAAAATGTGAAGTATATGTAAGGCTTTTGTTCTGTAAACTGTGAAACAGTAAAAATCAATTTAAAAGAATTAAATGAACACAAAGACCACTCAAGGACTGGAAGACTTACTATTGCTAAAATGGCATTTCTCTCTCAAAATCAAATCACCTATTCAATGTAGTCCAATCAGAAACTCAGCAGGACTTCTTGTAGCAATTGACAAACTGATTTTAAAATATGCATGGAATGCAAATTAACTAAAATACAGTCAAGGAAATTTTAATAAAAAAACAAAATGCTTATATTACTTGATTTCAAGACTAACTATAAAGACACATTAATCAAGATAGTGTGTTAACAGTAAAATAATAGACAGGGAAATTAAAGGAAGTAGATGGAAACCCACAAATAGACTCAGACGTTTACCAATTGATCTTTTAACAAGGGGATAGAAGTCTCTTAAACAAATGATGTCAGAATACCTAGACACCCAGATCATAAGGAATAATTAGTAATAGTCCTTATCTAAACAATCTACAAACAGTACCTTACAAACTACAGACCTCAAAGTCTAAAACTTAAATGCATACTGCTTCTAGATGAAATCACAGGGAGAAAAGTTGCAAGTTTTGAGTAGACTAAGTTTTCTCAGAAATGCACAAAACTATAAACCAAAATTCATAATTTAGGATACTTAAAAGCCATGGTCAACAAACAAACAACAAAGAAAATGTTTATCCTGTATATATCAAAGGACTTGTGTTCAGAATATGGAAAGACCTATGGAAAGGAACAAAATAAGAGCTGAAGATTTGGAAAGATCGGAGAAAAGGTAATATGGATTCCAAAGAAGTACACAGGACCTGGTTCAACATCGATTCCCATAAAAATTACCAATTAAGAGCTTGGGGAGATAACAGTGCATACTTCTTAGGACAATTGGGATGATGTCATTCAGATTGGCTATGTGAATATAGAATGGCCCAAGCACTTTGGAGAACCATTGTGTTCCTGAATGCATGTATACACATACTCTTCAATTCAGGCACTTCATGCTAAAAGGAATCTGTCAAGGAAAATAAAAACATGTCATGAAAAGGTTTGCATATATACAGCACCATTCATAATACGATAGACCTGGAAATAACTCAGTGAAAACCAGTTATAAACCAACAACTTATAGACTATTTAGACATAACATAGACAAAATACAGCCTCTACAATTGTATACTGTTCACTAATAAAGGAAGAAAAATACCCCAAAAAAGCTTGGCATTGGCACACTCCTTTAATCCCAGCACTCAGGAGGCAGAGGCAGGTGGATCTCTGTGAGTTCGAGGCCAGCCTAGTCTTCAAAGCTACACAGACAAACCCTGCTTCAAAAAAGAAGAAGAAAGAACAAACTACCACATGTAACCACATAGATGTAGATGACTCTTCAAGTCATTATGTTCATATAGAAGAATGTATGCCATGTAACTCAACTATTAAAAGTTCTATAAAGTGCAAAATAATTGATATTGACAGAAAAAAATGAACTGTGGCTTGAGGTGTGGGATGAGAGAACCCCAATATAGAAAAGGACCATTTTCGGGGTAGTAGAAATCTTATCTATCTTGGTTCTGATATTAGTGAACCCATGCAGCATACTTTTGCTATGGGAATAGTTCATTGCATACAGATTATACTTTGCTAGTCACATTTTAAGGAAACAGTTCACTTTCCATCAAAAAAAAAAAAAAAAAACCAGCCACACTACAAGGATGATGTCTGTGCATTTCCATTTATATATGGTTCAACTTAGGAAATGAGATTGTTAATTTTAAATACTAACTTGCCACAACTTAGAAGCCCTAAAAAGAGAGCTTCAATTTGAGGGATAGCCTATATCAGGTTGGTGTATGGAGACTGCATTGGCTGTTAAGTGATACTGGCAGATTCATCCTACTGTGGGTGGCACCATTCCCTGGACAAGGGGCGCTAACCCCCATCAAATAGGAAAAAAGCTAGATAAAGCAGCAAGCAGGTAGCATTGGTACACCTGTTTCTCTCTATTCTTGGCTTTGGATGTGATATGGCTCATTGCTTATGTTCCTACTTTGACTTCCTCTCAATGACACACTGAAGACCTGAAAGTGAAAGACCAATAAACTGTTTCCTCCCTAAATTGCTTTTGGTCAGGGTATTGTATTGTAGCAACACAAGTGAAAGTCCAACAGAATGCTTTCGAATTTCCAGTGGTATAAAAGTCACATGGATTTAGTAGAAATCATGGTTCAAATTTTAAAATATTAGTATTTTCCTGAGCTAGAAACATTTGGTAAGATACTCTCAGGATAATGTGCATGGCAGTCCCCACATGCTTAGTCATCATGAGATCCTTAGAGAAACAATGGGTACTCCACAGTGCACCATGTTGGGAAGATATGATGTGTAATAGTTAAGTATACTAAAATGCAGCTGTAACATTGTATTTTTCAATTTATGGCACACTTATTAGTGCATTACTGTTTTAGTTAGGGTTTTATTGCTGTGAAGAGACACCATGGCCATGGCAACTCCTATAAAAGAAAATATTTAATTGGGGCTGGCTTGCAGTTTCAAAAGTTTTGGCCATTATCATCATGGCAGGAAGGAAGGCAGCATATAGACAGACATAGTGCTGGAGAAGTAGCTGAGAGTTCTACATCTTGATCTGCAGGCAACAGGAAGCGAACTGTATACTAAGTATAGCTTGAACATATATTAGACCTCAAAACTTGCTTCCACAGTGACACACTTCCTCCACCTAGGCTACAACTACTCCAAGAAGACCACACCTCCTAATAGTGTGACTCTCTATAGGCCAAGCTTCAAACACAAAAGTCTATGGGGGCCATACCTATTCAAACCACCACAATACTCCATCACAGGTTAAGAAGCACTTTTATATTAGGATGAAAAAAATAAGACAAACCCATCTGTAGGAGAATAGTGGGTACCTGATGATATAGTCAGGAAACACTTCATGCTAATGTTATTTCAAGTTTATCTGAAGAGTGTTTTATTTAAAAAATATTTTTATTATTTTGAATTACATGTATGTGAGTGTCTCCATGTGGGCATATACATTTGAGTGTAGGTTCCCACAGTGGCCAGAGATGTTGGCTCTCCTGTAGCTGCAGTTATAAACAGTTATGAACCACTCAATATGGGTGCTGGGATCCAAGTTCTGGTCCTCTGCAGAAGTAATAAACGCTCTTAACCATCGAGTCATTCCTCCAGCCTGAGTAGTTCTAGTTTAAATGACCATCAAACCATACTAAAGTATGCAAAGGTGTAATTAGGTTGGTTATTTCAGCAAAAGACAAGAAATACATGTATGCTGGGAGATAGGATGGCCATCATGAAGCCAATGATGGACTCAGGGTAGCCCAGTATACTGACTGGTCCCTCAACTGATGCATAAAGCATTTTTTAAAGTAAAATTATAATATTTAAGTAAAGATGGGGTTTAAAATTGAATAGAGATTCCAAAAGCCTGCAAAGACTTCTATAATACAGATGTTTCAAGTCCAGTCCTTTTAATTCTAAAAAATCAGTATACCCACAGCACCAAAATGTCTGACTCAAAATGTCTTGCTTCAAAACATAGATGGAAGAAATTTCTCGGGGGTCCAGAGTCATGACAAAAAGAAGAAAATTTAAGTGTGTCCAATTAGGTCTTGAATGATAGGCTGACAGGTACATCATGACAAGAATTGCCCTTATTTTCCCCGGGAGAATTCCCCCTGGTTTATTTTGATCTCAGAGTGAGGAACCCAAGCTTGTATAGTCCAGGGAATTTCTAAATTATTCTTCTGGTCTCTGGTTATCTCAGTCTGATACCTTCACAGTTTTTGTAGGGAGAGGAGGAAATGTTTAGTAGAAAACACATTCTGTAACCATTAGTTAGAACCCTAGCAGGAAGAAGAAGTCACAATCACCAGCACATCTGAGGTGAATCAAGTGAAAAAGCAATTTTCAGAGCTACAAGACTATAAGTAAAGGATGCTGAAGACTGCAGCAGGATACCTTTGGTAGCCATAAAGGATGCTGAAGGTCTACAGCAGGGTACCTTTAATACCCATAAAAGATGCTGAAGCCTCTGCAGCAGGATACCTTTAGTACCCATAAAAGATGCTGAAGACTCTGCAACAGGATACCTTTGGCACCCAAAAGTATGCTGAAGATGCTGAAGCAGGATGCCTTTGGTAGTCTGGGCCTCAAATGGTAAAAGGAAAAGACATGCTACCCGAGTATGGTAAGATGAAGTGAGTGGTCTCCACAAGTTGGAGGCACTAAGGGGCCCTGCAAGAAACATGATGAGAAAGGCAGACAATCTTGAACTAAATACCAACACCCCTCTCTTTCTGCTCACTGCATGATCTCATGAACCAACCAAAACTGGAAGCCATGATCATGGGAACCTAGGTCTCTAGAGGCAACTGTGGTAGTTTGAAAGAAATTGGGCCCCAAAGGGAAGGGCACTATTAGGAGGTGTGGCCTTGTTGGAGTAGGTGTGACCTTTCTGGAGGGAGTGTGTTACTGTGGAGGCTAGCTTTGAGGTCTCATTATACTCAAGCCATACCCAGTGAGACAGATTATTTCCTCTTGCCTTTACAAGATATAGAACTCTCAACTACCAGTTCCAGCACCATGTCTTCCTACATGCCACCATGTCCTGCCATGATGATAATGTTTCAAAAACCTGAAACTGTCAGGTGCCACCTCAGATAAATTTGTTCCTTTTTAAGAGTTGCCAGGATCATGGTATCTCTTCACAGCAATAGAAACCTTAACTCAGACAGAAGTTGGTACCAGGGAATTGGGTGTAGCTGTACTAAGTCTGACCATGCTTTTGTTTGAGGAAATATGGATCATGGGAATGTGGGTTAGAAAAGCTGATGAATGCTGTTAAGTACTGATTAATGGGCCATATGAGTAGGAGCATGGGGGACAATGGTGCTGAGCATGATTGGAGCTCTGGGTACCTTGCTCGAGAGGTTTCAGAGGAGAAGAATTTTAGTATGTTGCCTAGAGATGGTTCTTGTGATATTTTGGTGAAGAAAGTGACTGCTTTTTGCCAAAACAGGGAGATCTCCATGACACAGGACAACAACAGGGTATCAAAGACAAGCCCCAGTGAAAGTCTGTTATTATTGATGTCACAGGAGCCAGAGACCTTGATCCAGACCAATGACTTTTGGCAATGAACATCTGCAAGTAGAGCAAATTAAAGGGTAAGCTATGTCTCAACATGCCACACTCTAGCTTCCACAACAAGATTCTTCGTTTTTGTTTGTTTGGTTTTGTTTTGTCTCTTTGTTTTTTCTTTTAAATTTGGTTTTGTTTGGGGGGAAATGTTGCAAGAACAGAGGGGAAAGGAAGATAAGTAGGATCAGAATGCAAGATGCGAAATCCATAAAGAATCAATAAAAGAAAAAAAAAGAAATGGAATAAAGGGAGTGGTGAACTCAGGGTATGGTCTCACCTAGCTAAGTTTCCAACTAGTGAAAGGTGTGGGATTGCACACCATTAATCCCAGCACTGGGAAGGCAGAGACTGGCAGATCTCTGCATATGAGGCCAACTTGGCCTACAGATGAACTTTTAGGAGAGCCAAGATTAGGCAGTGAAGGAAACCATCAGAAACAGAAAAGTGGTGAAGTAATTGAATGAGAGGACCATGTTGCAGCCCTATCAAGCAGAAGAACCTGGAAGCTTTGGCCACATGGTTCCAGAGTTGAGGATAGAAGAAAGGGAGTATGGAATTTGCCTTCATGACTATGGAAAGCTGAGGACAGGCATGTATCACAGATGTCTGTGAATGGAGGCCTAGAGAGGTAATTTTGTGAAGCCATGAAATTGAAGTCTAGATTGCCTTGGAGACCCTAAGATGTTGGAGATATGAGAGCCTTTGGATACTACCTGGATTAAATGTGTTCCTTTATATGAGTTGTCATGGTCATGGTGTCTCTTCACAGCAATAGAAATCCTAAGTAAGACAGCCACCTCCTGAGTCAACAAGTACGGCTTAGAGACTACTGATCAACTAAGTGTGAGTGAGAGAGAATACCCAAGCACACATTCCCAAAGGAGAATCTACCTCACACTGGATTACATATACCATTTAAAGTCATAACTAGTTACCACTGGATGACCAAGTAGGAAAATCACATATATGATCAGCCCCAGTGTTTCAGGTCCTTAATTAAAAATGGGACTATGGCTAAGCTTTTCACAGAAGAGCTGAGAACATTGAGTGTTCAAGGCTTGTACTCATAATACACACGGCACTGAGGGATACGTAGCCTCTCAGACTGAAATCTGTAAAACCACAAAGGAAGAAATGTTTCTACATTAAACTCTTACAAACTAGATGAGCAGAAAAGCAGAGGGTGGTATCATGGTGACTGTGGGGCTTTCCTCATCACTCTCTTAAAGAGAAGAACTGAAGTGAGCAAGATAGAAGAGCAACTTCAAAGTCAAGGCCAGTGGAGGAGGCACCACAGGGTGAGGGTCCCTGAAATCCTCAGCAGTGTGGACTGGCTATTCCTTTTCTTCCAAATGCCTCTCTTCTCCCTGCCCCTGCATGGGCTCTTCTCTTGGCTGATGATTCCTGTAGACTTGGCCTTGGTATATGATCTTTCCTGGCCCTTAACATGTTCAGGGCGGTTTAACTCCTACATTCTTCTCTGCAGTTGTCCCTTCCTAAAGGAAACTTTCCCAACTGCCTCAATGAGCTCAAACCTCCTTAGACACACTTTCACAGCAACTAGAAACTTCCCTCATAGAATGGCTTTCACATATTTTGGCATGACTGCTCAGCTGTTCAGTTACTACTTTACACAATGCTGGATTGTATGGGGCCTCCTACATTACCTGATTTAAAGCAAGGAACTGTTTACTGAGTGAGAAAAGACAGCCCAAAAGAGGATGGGGAAGGGGAGAAGAAAAGAAGGGAGAGGAGGAGTGAGTGGGGTAGGGGGAAGAAAGGAAAAAGAATAGGGATAGGAGGAGGGGAGGGGAAGAGAAGAGAGGAAGGAAGAGAGCAAAGGAGAGGAGGAGGGGAAAGGAAGGGGGGAGTGGAGGGGAGGGGGGAAGGGAGGGAAGAAGAGAGAAGGAAGAGGAGGAGGGGGAGAGAGGAGATATTGTATTTCACAGTTATTCTCTCTTCCTTCTTTTTTCCTCTTCCTCCACCTCCTCTCTCCTTCCTTCACTTTCTCCTTCTCTCCCTTTCTTTCCTTCTTACCTTCAACAATCTGCTATTTCACCCTAAATTTTTCTTGAATTATTATCTTTAATGAAAGATCTTTGAAAAAGTTACTGTAATCCCCATATAATAATACTCCAGATTCATATAATCCAACTCCAGTGACCTCACATCCCAGTGTGTAGAGGTTCAAGTTTACAGAATTACTCACAGGTACAATAGACAGGAACAGGAAAACACAGTAGTGATTCCTTAGGTATTTTCTCTTTTTAAACAGGAGTTTGTGACAATGTATTTCAGAAATCGCATGACTTAGGTATTAGCTTAGTTGTTATCAGAACTCAAACACGGAAAGAAAATTAGTAATCTTTTATTTCAATAGTGAACAACAAATTCTTTTATGACTATCTCTTTTGAATACTTGATTCCTTTTATTTTGATTTTTTACTTACTTTAATTTTTTATGGTTTTTTATTTGGTTGGTTTTTGAGACAGTGTCTCACTATATAGACCTGGCTATCCTAGAATGCACTGTGTATACCAGGCTGGCCTCAGATTCACAGAAATCTTCCTGCTTCTGCTTCCCCAGTGCTGGGATTAAGGCCTTTGCCCCCATGCCTGGTCTTGTTTACTTTTTTGAGACAGGAACTCCTGTGGCCTGAGCTGGCTTAGGATATCTTCTGTAATTGAGACTGGTCTTAAAATGCCTGTTCATCCTGCCTTGACCTTCTGAGTGCTGGGGTGATTATAGATATGTACCATCAAGTA